>NW_028227267.1:97113356-97295856 GCF_978045245.1 Mus caroli | reverse complement strand
CTTTCAAAGGAGAAACTATTGATTTATCACCTTTAGGAAAGTGGAAGGCACCCTCTGCTTTGTTTTGCCCACTAACTGTCTTTCTTTGATTGGCAACCAGCACTGCAATAATTTTGTTTAACTGGGTGGCATTTAGCAAACCCCTACGAGTGTGAATAAGGAGAAGCAGCAGGAAGGGAGAAAGACTCCTGCAGCTGCTCGGAGGCAACATCCCAAGTTTTTGGGTCTGCGCCAAGTTTGGGATATGCACCTCTCCTGGCAATGTTTGGAAGATTTCCTGTAACCTTGGAATAAATTGAAGAAATGCATGTCATTCTTTTTGTAGTTTTACATGGTAGCTTATAGGGTCTTTAAATGGAGTTTAATTGTACAATGAAAAATTAGTAGTAAATATCCCACTAAGATTCCAGCTGGAAAGCCATGCAGGCTCCCTGTGCCCCTCTGTCCTGTCCTGCAATTTCCTGAAGGAAAGAGAAGAAGAGTCCATTTCCGAAGAGAAAGTACTTGTTAATAACCCTTTTCCAACACACTTTTCTCACATGGCTAAAACAGTTCATCTAGGTATGTCTATCTGTCTGCCACCTCTCTTCACAATGTCTCTGCAATGCCATCAGGATTCTAGCCACAGGTTGAGTGGGTGGAGTATACCTTTGGTCTCCAGAAGCCAGAAGTCACAGGCAGGCTACAATGAACACAGGGACAGATACTTTGGATGGATTCTTTAACTGCTTGGAGAGCAGTGAACATTCCCTTTCTTGTTGTTTCCCTACTCCAGTGCACTGATGCCTCACATTTAAGTTCTAAGCCTCCTTCCTATACGCTTGAGTAGTTGCTCCCCGCTCGACAGCTAGAGAAGTGACCACTCCGTCCTAACCAATGAAAAGATGAATACATGGAAAATGCATCAGCTCTTCTTAAATCTCTAGAAGTAAGGACACAAAAGCAACCCCTCCACCCAAACTGACGAGACTTGTAATGAATACAGAGAATCAGAACGTAAAACAGCAGACCACGTGACCTGAGCCATGTCTGTAAAAATACAGGTAATGAGGGACAGCAGTAAGCACAAAGACATTCAGTAGATGGAAAGACACAAAATCACTTCCCAGCCAGCATTTTTTGGATGATGCAATCCTGCATCCCTGTATTGAAGATTTCCTGAACATTTTATTTATTTAGTTATTTATGTTATTAGATATTTTCTTCATTTACCTTTCAAATGCTACCCTAAAAGTCCCCTATACCCTCCCCAGGCCCTGCTCCCGTACCCATTCACTCCCACTTCTTGGCCCTGGCATTCCCCTGTACTGGGGCATATAAAGTTTGCAAGACCAAGGGGCCTCTCTTCCCAATGATGGCTGACTAGGCCATCTTCTGCTACATATGCAGCTAGAAACACAAGCTCTGGGGGTACTGATTAGTTCATATTGGTGTTCCACCTAGAGGTTGCAGACCCCTTCAACCTGCTTTCTATAGCTCCCTCATTAAGGGCCCTGTGTTCTGTCCTATAGATGACTGTGAGCATCCACTTCTGTATTTGCCAGGCACTGGCATAGACTCACAAGAGACAGCTATATCAGGGTCTTTTCAGCAAAATCTTGCTGGCATATGCAATAGTGTCTATGTTTGGTGGCTGATTATGGGATGTACCCCCCTGGTGGGGCAGTCTCTGGATGGTGCATCCTTTCATTTTAGCTCCAAGCTTGGTCTCTGTAACTCCTTCCATGGGTATTTTATTCCCGGTTCTAGGGAAGAATGAAGTATCCACACATTGGTCTTCCTTCTTGATTTCTTGTGTTTTGCAAATTGTATCTTGGGTATTCTAAGTTTCTGGGCTAATATCCACTTATCAGTGAGTGCATATCAAGTGACTTCTTTTGTGATTGGGTTACCTCACTAAGGATGATATCCTCCAGATACAGCCATTTGCCTAGGAATTTCATAAATGCATTATTTTTAATAGCTGAGTAGTACTCCATTGTACAAATGTACCACATTTTCTGTATCCATTCCTCTGTTGAGGGACATCTGGGTTCTTTTCAGCTTCTGGCTATTATAAATAGGGCTGCTATGAACATAGTGGAGCATGTGTCCTTATTACCAGTTGGACCATCTTCTGGGTATATGCCCAAGAGAGGTATTGCTGGATCTTCCAGTAGTACTATGTCCAGTTTTTCTGAGGAACTGCCAGACTGATTTCCAGAGTGATTGTACAGGCTTGCAATCCCACCAGCAATGGAGGAGTGTTCCTCTTTCTCCACATCCTCAGCAGCATCTGCTGTCACCTGAATTTTTGATCCTAGCCATTCTGACTGGTGTGAAGTGGAATCTCTGGGTTGTTTTGATTTGCATTTCCCTGATGATTAAGGATGTTGAACATTTTTCAAGTGCTTCTCAGCCCTTCAGTATTCTTCAGCTGAGAATTCTTTGTTTAGCCCTGAGCATTTTATTGTGGTTATTAAAATACTAAATTTATAGTCTGAAGATTGACAGGGATGGGTGCTCTATTTAAAAGAAATTCCAAAATGTATAAGTTCAAGTTAGACACTCCATAGCTTTCCGTATCTATGAGCAGTACTTTGACAGGATAACACTATCTCTGTTTAAACGTAGTAGGTGTTTGACTAAAGGGCAAAGCAATATCATGTTCTCATATGTCTCACATGCCCTTACTGTGCAAATCTCTCCTGAAGAGCTGAGGTCATGGCTCAGTTGGTAAAGAATTTATCTTGCAAGTATGGGGAAGCAAGTTGAATCTCCCTGGGGTGGTGGGGAAGCCTAGTGTGGAGGAACATGCTTGTAATCCCAGCAATATGTGGGCAAGACAGGCACTTCCTTGGGTCTCATTGTCTGGCCAACCTTGGATACTTAGTCAATCAGAAGTATGTAGGACTGTTTTTTTTTTTTTTTTTTAGAATAAAGCATAAATTATTTTGTAATGACTCAAAATCTTTTCTTTCCTATCATTCCTTCAAATCTAAAAAAGCGTTAGCTGACTAACCAGGATGACATATCTCTGTGCACAGAGACTTATCTTAGAGAAGCAACAATGACTCAGTTTGCCTAATGTAGTCAAAAGAACTTAAGGAGTTGGTAAGACTCCTAAGCAATGGAGAATCAGAACAGGAATGGGAAAGAGCTTAGCTTATAAAGAAAGGAGGAAAAGAATAACAACAAGAAATGAAACGAAGAAAGGGTAGCTGCTGAGTGAGGTATGATACTGAAGTTGCCCTTGGGCTTCCATTGTGTTGTACAGGTGTATGTGCACCAACATACATACCCAAATACACACACACACACACACACACACACACACACACACACACACACTTCCCTGCTCAAGGACATATGTGTGCAGCATGCAGCATAGCAACCCTATGTCCTTGGTGCTGTTTCCTCTATAAATTTTACATTTAAATAAAACCCTTCACCCTTGTCTTGTGTCCATGTACACTGTATGTCAGAGCATCTGGAGCAACAGTTAAATGCTGACATGTAACTCACAGAAATGGGTCATATATAGGACCATCTCATGGGACTCAATGTCAGGCTGTATTGCAGTTATTCTATCTTGTGCAATTTCACAAAGTTATCGGCACAAGAGAAAATTTCCTAATGACATAGTTCTCCCAGAACTTGCCCTCATCAGTAAGTTTCTCATGACTACTGAATTCCTGCTGTTATTAAACTCCTGTTACCTTGGCAATTTTAATATTTTTGTTAACAAATCCCAGACCTCACCATTATTCACAACGTTTAATTAAAAATCTACCACACATATCAATTTAACAATCTTGATATTTGAGCATAGTTTTCCATTTACAGTCAGAGTATCGCTTCAGAATTAGAATGGACAATAACTTCTATCAATTGTCACATATCCAAAGGAGCTAAGGAAAAGTTCAGGACTACAGCGAAGCTAATAAAGCTGCCAATTTTAGGCTTTTAGCACATAGATTAAGTGATATAAATGAAAACTCTTGATCTTTAATCCTACCTAAAACATGTGTTTTGTTCACTGTTCTTGTTGCTACACATGTCCTCTTACCTAGAGTAGGTTGAATAAGTCCTACCAACAAAGAGAACTTTTTTGTGTAGCTTGTCTTCCTATTGATTATTTCAGATACTCTTCCTGTGGTAGACAGATCACAACTAAGTTTACTAGTTTAATAAAGGATAAAAACTCAGGATGGTGTCTTAAGAGATGGGGAAATGGGACAAGCCATTCTTGGTGCTAGCCAAACCAGTTCTGAGAAATCCCTGTAGATAACAACATTCCCATGCATGAGAATATTTTGTAGAATAAAACATAAATAATTTTGTGGTGACTCAGAAATTTTTGTTTCCTCTTGACAATTTCTTCAATATAGAAAAATACTAACTGACTAGTCAGCATAGTATATTGCTATGAAGAGAGGCACTCATCTTGGAGAAAACAGAATGGAACAATAATGTCTAAGCTTTCACCACTGGTCAGGCTAAAGTCTAAAATTTTGTAAGATTCTTAAACTGTAGTGTGGTGCAGAATATGAATGAGCACACTTTCATAAGGGAAAGTAGAGCGACATGGTGGCTCAGTGTGTCCCTTTCCCCTTGCTCTTCCCTTCTTAGCCTTGTGAAGGCAGAGCTATGTTGTCATCCTCATAGCTGAGTTTTCAGTGCTCATAACTCTTTATCCCTAAGGATAATTCAGCTTGATCATGGAATAGTTTTAACTTTGCACACATATGCCCATGCATACTTTTGTAGGAAAACATAGGAAGTGCTATAAAAATATGTTTCTGCCACCCATTTAATATGTGAATGGAAAAGATAAAGGAAGAAAAGCACGGTTTAAATTCAGATCATTCAGTAGTGAGCTGCATGCCTCCAGGTGGAGGTCAGCCCCACTGCTCCACTCCGCTTCGGTCTTCTCTTTGCCTGAAGCTGTAGGCAATCAGTAACTGGCACCTACATAGAGAAATTAGTCCAAAAGGAGACCAGGTAGAACGGTGGTCTGGATGAGAACCATGAAGCACTGTGGCACTGGCCTCAAGTTCATCATTGCTCACTTTGTGTCAAGTACTCTTCTACGTGCTTTATATTAGCTCCGTTAATACTCAGGTGCCCAAAACAGAAACTATCATCACTGCTACACAGACAAGGAAACTGAGGCAGCACAGAGTCACGAAATGAGACACTAAAAGGTGTAGAATGCGATAGCTATAAGGCAGTGATTCCTGAAGCTGGGAACTGGGGGAGCTGAGTTTTCTTATTTATAAGAATGTATTTAATTGGACAAGGAAGGAAAAAGAGATTACATCCAGGGGACCGTAAATGACTAGAAGCAGACACAGCCAACTCAAGAAGCTTTTCAAAGTCAGTCTAAGAAGTTCTGCCAAATAAACACAAAGCAGGTGATTTTATCAACTCTCATTTTTCTTTAGGATGTAGTTCAAATAAACCAATTACTTAGTTCCTGAAGAGCTATGGGGTCAGTTAACCTAGGTAGGTTTCTACATCTATAAAACGAGTACAGTAATAAATAATTCCTGTCTGGCCTCATTCCTGCGAGTTGCTGGGAGAATCTAGTAGATAAAGTGTGGAGAGCTCTACTGTCTCTGTGTGCGAGACACCACTCTCCAGGTTATTTAACATGTGTCCACAGAAAGTCCCAAATTCAGCACTTGATCAGAGCACTCCATGGATATGCACTTTAACTGTTGATGATTTAGTTACAGCACAGCTACTGAAGATACGCAGATCCACTGTGTCTGTGCCAGACACATCAAGGTATTCAATCAATCAAGTCCCCTCCTAAGGAATCCGGTGAGTTATAGTTCCCTTTTACATGTGGGGAAACTGAGGCATGGATAGGTTGCTTTTCTCATAGTTACACTGTTACAGATGATAAGTGAACAGACAAGTTTAACATTTTGCTCTCCAAGAATATGTTCACAGAACAGGGATCAATGCAACATGAATCTGAATCTGCCCTCTTGAGCTCAGTAGCTCTGTGAGAGTAAACCATGCCATGCAACTGTAATAACTAATATCCTGCAACCACTTACTATTACCCAAGAGTCACTAATGTGCACCTATTCCCTTAATGGAGAGTGCACTACATACCCTCTAGAGGAAACGGAAAGGGCAAAGACTCTTCCCAACCAGTTATAGCTCAATAGGGATTTCAGGAAGCTGTTAGTATTGGTAAATGATTTAAGTGTTAATTCTCTGTGTGTGTGTGTGTACGTTCAATGCATGCCATGTGCAAGTGTGTAGATTTATACCTGTGCGTGTGGAAGCCAGAGCAAGATATCAGGATATCAAAACAGGCTCTTTTGTTGTTCTGGGTCTCTCATCAAACTGGAAGCTCATGGTTTCAACTAGTCTGACTTTCCAGAGAGCCCTCAGAAGCCATTTGTGTCATAGGCCTCATGATGCTGGGATTACAGAAATTTGCAACTACACCCAGCTTCTTCCTTGAATGCTGAGGGTTGGCATCCATGACTCCATGCTTTCTGAGCAAGAGCTCTTGCCCACTGCGCCATCTCCCCATCTCTTAAGCCTTAAAATTTCATAAAGACACTATGTGTGGAAATAAAGTGGGATTATTACGAGAAAAACTAAGTTCCTAGGATTTTAGTGCCATTGTATGGGCAATTGTTCAACAAGGACTTGCAGGAATATAACCAGTAAGATAAAATACTGAAGAAATCACTTCAATGAAACATTGCAAAATTATATTCGAACACCAACAACAGACTCACATGGAAGCTGCTTACAGAACATACAGAGGTGGTGGCCTTCATAGCATGCTTAGGAGTGACTTTTGGTAGCTAGAAAAGTTAGATGCTAAATTCATCTAAACGTTAGATGGATCTGCTCAAATTCACCAGCTATGTAGCTTTGAGGTTGATACTGTGGAAAGAATGAGTAAAGGAGGGGATGGGCAAACACTGAGAGTGGAGTTACAAGCCAATGGTGGGCAACCAGTAAGAGTGGAGCTACAAGCCAATGGTGGGCAACCAGTAAGAGTGGAGCTACAAGCCAATGATCAATGTTCAGCTACTCCGTTCCCTCCAGGTATCCACTCACTGCACCACTGTGCTTGCTTAAGTTTGTTTTTTTTTCCCTGTTGCTATTTGTTTTCCATCTCTGGGACTCTTGTTTCATGTATCTTGCTTTGGTAGTGTTTGTCAAGTCTTCGATGTTGAGTCTTCGCCTTATTACTTTTTCTTAGACACAGTTTATGTTTACAGGAATATTATACAGAAGGTCTCAGCACTTACCCTTTGCCTTCACTCTCCATCCTGCATACAAGTTGTTCATTGATGACATTTAGTGTTAATGTGGTACCTTCAGTATAACTAATAAACTAATAAACATTATCCTGGTATTAGATTTCATCCTTTGTTCTCATCATTCAAGGCTACTTTAGAATACACACACATAGAAATGTGCATGCACACTCCACTGCAACATCTCAGAGGATAGTTATAATGCCCTAATAATACCCGTGCCCCTCCTGTTCATCCCTGCTACCAATTTGCATGCACTAAAAAATTAGAAAAGAAAGAAAAGAAAAGAAAATTCAATACATTTCCACTTAAGAAAGCCTATGAGATTTTGTTTTCGGTTCATATTTCTTTATTGTCATTATTTATTTAATTATAATAGCCAGTATGAAATATTTGCTTAGTACACCAAATATCTGTAACACTGTTTATATTAACCACTTTCTGGGCCATATTCTCTCTCTCTCTCTCTCTCTCTCTCTCTCTCTCTGTGTGTGTGTGTGTGTGTGTGTGTGTGTGTGTTTTGTTTTACATGTCTCATGATTTTCTATTGAAAGATAGACATGTAGCAGAGCAGTGGTGGCTCACACCTTTAATCCCAGCACTTGAGAGGCAGAGGCAGGTGGATTTCTGAGTTTGAGGGCAGCCTGGTCTACAAAGTAAGTTCCATGACAGGCAGAGCTACACAGAGAAACCCTGTTTCAAAGAAAGAAAGAAAGAAAGAAAGAAAGAAAGAAAGAAAGAAAGAAAGAAAGAAAGAAAGAAAGAAAGAAGGAAGGAAGGAAGGAAGGAAGGAAGGAAGGAAGGAAGGAAGGAAGGAAGGAAGGAAGGAAGAAAGAAAGCAAGCGAGCGAAAGAGAGAGAGAAAGAGAGAAAGAAAGAAAAATAGATAGATAGATAGATAGACAGACAGGCAGACAGATAGAGAGATAGACAGATAGACAGAGAGATAGAGAGATAGACAGACAGACAGACAGACAGACAGATAGATAGATAGATAGACGTGTTAAGCAATTAAATGAGACAAATCCCAAAGTCAATTCTTTTGTCTTTATGGTTTGGTGTTTCTTATTTATTGTTATTATTATTATTATTATTACTGTGTTATTTTGTTTAGTGACTTCCTCAGCTAAATCTATAAAATCTATTCATATTTGGCCACTGAAGACTCATCATCTCAGTTGTTAGCTAATAATTTAGACAGAGATATTTTTTAATGTCTTTAGTTAGTTTCTTCAGCTTTGCTGGGTGGTCTTTGTGTGGGCCTTGGGGCACACAGTTAAAGCTTGGATAGCTCCCAATACCACTGTAACCTTCATTCCTGCTCCTGCTGGGAAGCTCAAGGTTAGCCAAAGGTGAAAGATAGTTACTCTCAGATCTGGCGTGTGGCTGGCTTTCTAGTTTCTCAGGACTCTGTCAGAGCATTTAAGTCTCCTATGGACATCTTACACTCGTCTTTCATTTGTCAGGTTTTTTTTTTTAATCTACCCTTTGCTTGCTCCCAATACTATATTGGTCACAGGTATCTACAACAACAAACAATGACCACTGATTGCTTTCAGCAATTGTGTCTGAGACAAAGCTGTTCAACAGTAAGTGAATTTGGACTTGAGTCAAATAAAGATTATGTGGAAGTGCAGCCTGGGAAGAGCTCCAAACCCAAACAACATTGCCAGAGCTTTCTAATCTGCAGCTTTGCACAGTGGAAAAGCATTGCAAGGCTGTGGGTTTTCCCAGATTCCCACAGACCTAGGGAGAGGGCATGAGAGTGAAGTGAATCAAGATACCCAAACACTCTCTGTACTTGCTTGCATATGGTGTTTTTCTTGAATGGGTTTATTACATTCTTGGTTTTTACCTAATGTCTCGAGCTCATAAAAGGTTGATTTTGATCACCATTACAGTTTTCTTATAGTTTTTATGAAGTAGATTTTCAAAGAGACTTTCTATATACCATTGCAAGATATTTTGTGTTACTGATTCTGATATTCAAGTAACAGTATCTGCATTGCCCCCAAATTGTGTGGGATAATGGAGTATATGTATGCAGAATATGAAAGGAAACCCGAGAGAACATCTAGACACCCAGTGATTCAATATACAAACAACAGAGGGATTTAAGCTAGGATGTAACTCATTTGCTCATTGCCATGCTGATCACTTAATTTTAGTTACTACTAAAAAATCTATTATTAAAATCATTGTCTTATTTTCTCTAAATTAACCAGAGACATAAGGCCCACTCACATCTGAATGATCTGACATGCATAGTTATCTAAATGTTGTGGCGAGACCCTATGCAAAATCCAAGGAGGAAGGGAAAACGTAACATTAGCTCCCAAAGAGAACAAAGTGGCAATTAAGATACTCATAAATTAAGATATCACCATTATTTGCCCTATTTCTGAATAGTGTTGACCACATCAGCTCCAGGAATGACTGTGTGGCAACAATAAATGGTCTTTGTGGTGGTTTGAATATGTTTGGCCCAGAGAGTGACACTATTAGGAGCTGTGGCCTTGGTGGAGGAAGTGTGTCTCTGTGGGCATGGGCATTAAAACATTCTTCCTAGCTACTTGGAAGTTAGTCTTCACCTGTTGGCCTTTGGAACAAGATGTAGAATTCTCATCTCTTCCCACATCATTCCTGACTGGATTGCCTTGGTGATAGTGGTCTGAACCTCTGAACTTGTAAGCCAGCCAGAATTAAAGGTTGTCTTTTATAAAGTTGTATTGGTCATTGTGACTGTTCACAGCAGTAAAACCCTAACTAAGAGAGTCTTCTTAGAGGGAGAGAATGTATTCTCCTTCATAAAGGAGCTGGACAAAATAGAGCATTTTGCTTTGTCAGAGAGATCTTCAGAATAAAACATTAAGATATCTAATACATAAATATCACAATAATCATTTCTCTGCCTTGACCCCATGTGGGCCTGGTCTGCTTCACTGACCTTTGAAACACAACTGGAGTCTGGTGTGAATACAGCTCTTTCTTTCGGTATTGAGTTATAAAATTATGTCATTCATTTTTATCTAGTTGCTTGTAGAAAACTAGTTGATATAAACTACAATGATTCACATACTGCCTTACAGATAAAGCCTTTATGAAATTTGCCTTTAACTCTTGAATCTTACAAACCTGTCAGATACTAAAATATTGACATGCCATCATTATCATCTGGTAGTCCTTATTGTGTACCATGAAGACCAGCAGTCCACTCCTACCTGGATAGATACATCCCAGGCTCCCGTGTGTGCTTGTAACCATGGCTAATACCAAATCCTATAATATTATGCCTTTTCCATCTTTATCACAACTTTACAATACATTGCACCTTATTAACGTCTTTTGTTTGAGGTATGACAAAAATGTGTTATGAGTATCTTTTTCTTTCAAATTGTATTAAAAATATCTTACCATAGATCTTACCTACTTTCACTGCTTTTCAACTATGCCTGCTTTTCTTGCCTTGCCAAGTTGGCACCTTTTATGTCTTCACTTTGAAAGAGCACTGAAAAGCTTAGCTTTGACATGTCTGAACTGCCAGCATCACTACACAGACTTTGAGGAGATTAGTAAGTGAAATAGGGTGGCCAGAATACAAGGCCAATCAGAATGGAAGATCTGATGACTGAAATGACAGCTCAGGGACTAACAGTCAGGTAGAATATACAGCATCTATGCACTATGCAAATGTATGGTGTATGTCCAGGAAGAAGTGCTGTGGGATAATAAAAGAGTTAATTGTGCTATTCCTAATAGCACATGGGGCTAGCAAAATGGATCAATTGAGTAATAATACTTGCTGCCAATCCTGATGATTGAGCTCAGTCCTTGAAACATTGTGAGTAACAGAAAAGAACAGAAAAGTATGCAATTTAAAACTGACTGTTTGTTTCTGGAATTTTCCATTTAATATTATTGGATCACAACTAACCATAGTGACGATCATTGTAGAAATTAAAATTTCAGATAAGGGAAGGCTGAGTTTTTAACTTGTAAACTTGTGAAAGAGAAATGTAAATTCTAGCCCTCAAACCAAAGGGTATGGTCCACAAAAATAATGTGAGACCCTTTGTACCCTCGAGAAGCCTTTATGGGAGATTAAAGCAATGCACATACTGTGATCACAGTTTTCTGTATTCTGTTATTTTCAAGATTGTGTTGATTGCTTTAATTCCAGAACTCAGGAAGCTGAGCCAGAAGAATTACTTTGAATTTGAGACCACCCTGAGCTATATGAGTACCAACTGGCCAGGGCTTCATACCAAGACCTTATCTAAAAAGAAAAATTCTTATCATCGTCATCATCACCATCATCATCATATATCATTTTCATCAACATCACCAGCCTTCTTCTCCTCATCATCATCACCTTTTTTTTCCTTTTCTTCCAATTCTAATAATGTGAGAATAGGTGAGCCTACCAACTTGAATATTCTGTTCCACTCTCAGAAGAGAAGCTAGGGCACAACTGAAGCAATATGAGAGCCTTAGAAGCCGTATGGATTTGCCAGCTGGACAGAGACCAACAGCTGAAGCAGGCTTTTATCCAGCTTCTAAAGATGAGAAAGAGTTCAGCCAATTTGATGAGGCACACAAATAGGGAACTGAGTGGTGGAGAACAGAAAGCAAACCTAGGTGCAAATTAATGGCGAAGAGCAAGACAGTTTTGGATAGGTCTATTGGCCTTCAATATGCAGTTTTGAAATATGTCGTATATGATGTCTGAAGTGTTCTTGTCCCTGAGAAACCCACTAACATCTGCTAGGACATGTCATCAACTACCTCTTTACAATTCAGTTCTCATCAACAAAAGACTTGGTGTTTCTTTACTGAAGTCTTTTTTAAAAAGAAAAGAAAAGAAAACAGTACTTTCCAGACTTTTTGTATTGAAGTATATTTGTGAATTTGGCTTTCATTCTCTAAGCTGTGAAAAATGATTCAGGCTAAACTATATAAAATATATGCATTCACATGATATCAGCAAACTTATACATTTAAAGAGATATTAATGAATTGGGCTGTAAATATAACAGAAAATGAAGAAAGTCACTTCATGAAGTAGTCCCAACAATGAAGAGTTCTCAACAGAAGGAAAACCATTACTGAAAGAGAAAAGTACTGAAGTTGGCAGACAAAACGCCCAACATTGAGCAGTATTCTTTTGACCCTGACTTAAATAGAAATGCTTTCCTAAAAGTAAGAAGTTATGTTACAATCAGGATATTATGAGGACAATGACAGTCCAGAATTCATCACTGAAAACCAGGGTCAAGAAGGTAAATGAAAGATATTAATGGACTATCAAGTTAAATAACATATGTCTACAGCATTGGAGCAAGTCAGTCATGGAGGACACAAACCAAGGCAAAAGAAGCTATGAAGAACACGTAGAGAATCAATAAACTCATGTTCGTCACCAACCATTGGCAACATCAGTGAGCCTTTGGTCACAGGGAAATATGTATAGATTGGCAAGTGGGAATTGAATATAAAAGAAAATCTATAGAAATCAATGAGTGGCAAATAACACGTAACTCTTTCTTGCATTAGGATGCTAAGTAATAAAATAGAATAGAGGAAAATGCATTTTAAAAAAGCTATCATTACATGCTAGAGTTTGTAATCATTATTTCTGGGAAGAATCCTGTTCAGATATTCAAATTTGATGGCAAAAGTGTAAAAATGAATGGGATAATTCACAGAGCTATACATTTTCCCACAGGTCTCACTAATTACATGGAGAAAATTAGAACTTTATACTTGAGGACCAGGGCAGTTGCTTCCATAGCCAGATCATCAAGGTAAAACAGTTCTAGTAAGAAGACATCCAAAGTCCTGCGGCCCCTGGGGAGGGGCCTCAGTGGAAAAAATGCTTGCCTTACAAGTTGCAAATCAAAATGTAGATCCCGAGAACCCACATAAGACAGTTAGATACAGTGTTCTACCTGTAATCATAGCACTCAGCTGTTAGAGCCAGGGTTCCCCTAAGACAGGCTACCTATTTAGATAAGCCATAGTTGTCAAAGTCCAGATTCAATAGGAGAAGTGACCTCAGAAGATAAACATGTAAGCATGCCTAAACCTATGCACGCATATAATACATTCAGAACCACTCATCTTTCAGTAAGAATTATTGGGAAGGCTCCAATCTAACCATCTTAATATTTTGCCAAGTGGACAAATTTTCAGTACTATTCGTATTCCTAAATTGGCTAATTAGCTAATTAATAAACACCTCTCAATATGAAATACATATAGAAAGATTCTCACAAGCCATCAGAATAGCATCTAAGATTCATACACTGAGAGAAATGTGAAGATTTTTTGTGAGACCCACAACCTTGAGAAAGATTCTAGGGGACAAATGAGAATTTAGTAGTCTGTGGATATTTTTACGGGACTGTCACAAAAAGTAATGTGCCAAATTGCTGGCTTGAATAAGTAGGAATTTGACTACATACATGTATCAGGGGACCAGACATGAACACTATAAGTACTTTAAAATGTTTTTAAAGCTCAAAATTAGTTCAAAATAAAAGACATTTTTGTATGTTCCAAGTATATGGAAAGAATGGTAGGAAACGACGACAGGAAGGGAAGAACAAAATAACAAAAGAATGAAAGAAAGAAGGGAAAAAGAAAGGAAGGAGAGAGAGAGAGAAAGAAAGAAAGAAAGAAAGAAAGAAAGAAAGAAAGAAAGAAAGAAGAAAGAAAGAAAGAAAGAAAGAAAGAAAGAAAGAAAGAAAGAAAGAAAGAAAGGAAGGAAGGAAGGAAGGAAGGAAGGAAGGAAGAAAGGAGGAAAGAAAGGAAGAAAGAAAGAAAGAAAGAAAGAAAGAAAGAAAGAAAGAAAGGAAGGAAGGAAGGAAGGAAGGAAGAAAGGAGGAAAGAAAGGAAGAAAGAAAGAAAGAAAGAAAGAAAGAAAGAAAGAAAGAAAGAAAGAAAGAAAGAAAGAAAGAAAGAAAGAAAGGAAGGAAGGAAGGAAGGAAGGAAGGAAGGAAGAGGAAAGAAAGAAAGAAACAAAGGAAGAAACAAAGAAAGAAACAAAAAGAGGGAACAAAGGAGATGGAGGAAAAAAGGGAGGAAGGATGGAAGGATGGGAGGGAAGGAAGGAAGGAGGGAAGGAGGGAGGGAGAGAGGGAGGGAGGGAGGAACGGAGGGAGGGAAGGAAAGGAAAGGAAAGGAAGGGAAGGAAGGAAAGGAAGGAAAGGAAAGGAAGGAAGGAGAGTCTGTCAGCCTAGCAACATTTTCTGTTAATGTTTTATTTGTTTCTGTTGTGTAGTCATCACTCACTCCCCTGGTTGAAGCATTTCATACTGCAGAGACGCTCTTTAAAACAGAAACTAAACTACTCAAAATAGCTTCTGGAAGTCCCTGAAACTGATCAGATTCACTAAGCCCCTCCCTTCCAAAGAGTAAACAGTAAAGACTCTGGAGAGTCACTCTCAGGGAGAACTAAACTTCAAAGAAGACTCTTGAAATCAGACCAGCTGCCTGGAAGAAGCAGAGGCCATCTGAAGCTGTCTTGAATAGGTATAGACCAACTGAGCCACCTGGAAGGGAGGGTCTCCAACCTGCTGAGCTGCCTGTAGGCAGGGCATTATTCTACAGGCTTCTACCTTTGAGAGCTGTCACCCATACTGGGCTGGGCTTCAGTGATAACCTGTCTTGGCTTCATTCCTGCTCTGATAAGTAACCCCTCACCCAAATTCCTGTAACTCCAATAAAACTCATGGGTTCACAAAATTGGACTTAGCTGATATCTGTACTTTGGTCTGTTGTGCGCTCCCTACCTGGGGTGTGGAGACAGGTGTGTTGCCTCTCCTCAGAAAAGACCTGTTGCAGTACAATTTTTGTGATCTCTTCCCTCCTCTGGATAAGTAGAGAATTCATCATAAGGTTTTAGGGACAGATATTGTGCTGTACCTCTTCATGTTCATACTTCCCACCTATCTCCTGCCACCTAGCACAGTATGCCTTACTCAGACTTCCTATCTACTGCAACTGGTACAATTCTCCACAGTAGAGGCAGTGCATGGATTTGAAGTGCAGATGTGTCGCCAGGTGTTGACTCTGTCTATCTTTTCTGTAGCTTCAGTGTTCTTAAATGGTGGTCAGCTCTCTTTTCAGGCTTTTGACACTGCTACCTTTATTGTTTCTTGGTCATTTTCCAATGCAAATTGACGTGGCCACTATGTATGTCTCTCGGCTCTCTACTGTGACTGGCCAAATTGGTGGTGCCAACAGCATTTCTCATGCTAACTGGTCATTTTGACACTGCAAAGCTGCTCCCACAGCTTGTCCTAAGAAATGTACTCCTTGAGTTTTGAGTTGAAACACCCAATTTACCAAAGAAATACTTTTATATTCACATCATCCTAGTAATAATTTTTTATTTATCCCCTAAAAAGAAACTCACTTAGATTTAAAAAATTTAAAGTTATCCTTTATCTTCTTTTCATCTCATGATTGTGGAGAATAATGGCTTTTCAACATATTTTCTTTAATATGTCCCAATCATTTTTGAATAATTAGTGCTAAATATTCATCAGCCTACACATACACAATCAAGCTATATAAGCAAATGATATGCAAAATAGTTTTCTACATTTAAAGCCATGTTTATGCTAATTGAGTTGCATTATAACTAATGAATATGTGGCTATACAGAAATGAGATTCAGCTTTCATAATACATACAGTGGGAAAATTTTTGATAAACTTTATGACCATGGATTGATTCCAATAACTTTCCACTAAAGAAAGGTAGAGGGACACAAGATGGGAAGAGAGGCCCTTTGGTCTTGCATACTTTATATGCCCCAGTACAGGGGAGAAAGCCAGGGGCAAGAAGTGGAAGTAGGTGGGTAGGGGAGCAGGGTGGGGGGAGGGTATAGAGAACTTTCGGGATAGCATTTGAAATGTAAATAAAGAAAATATCTAATAAAAAAAGAAAGGTAGAGTGATAAAAAAATCATGTGGTAGCAATGTGACTCTATCAAGCATTCCACTCATAGGTTTTCTGTACAAAATTTTAACAGTCTTATATTTCTTTATAATTTTTCCCCAAATACTTTCAAAGCAACTATCACAATATTGTTGGGCACAGGCTATTTTAAAGCTAAGAGAAATGATTTCTTAATAAAATAAACTATACTGATTTCAAAAACAATGAAAGTCTCCTTCTATTACAACTCTACCATTATTATCTATCAATCTATCCATATATCCCTGTGTGTGTGTGTGTGTGTGTGTATACACATACATAGAGAGAAGAGATTTAAATATAATTACTGATAATCATGAGTTGACTTCATTTAGGACTCTTACATGTTTATTGTTTCTCAGAGGTGACTACTACCCCAAATGATTATGAAGGCGAGTCACAACTATGAAATAAGATGAGAATCTCCGATATAACCACCAGTTCCTAAGGCAATAAAATAACTTCATTAAAGAAAATGTTTGGACATTATTGCACAAGGCCACCCTCAGTTAATCTCCAGTGATGGATATTTATTGTAAGAACATAGAAATAAGTAAGAGAATTTAGAAACTTCTGTGTATCTAGGCTCCCAAGGAACAAGAGAAATTTTTACAAATTTATAAACATGGAAACATAATAGCAAGAATGCCTATAGTGGAGAAAGAATTGCCATCAGGTTTACAGCCTTGCTGTGGAGATCTTGCCCTCATTCTTCTTCATTCCTGGGCTGCACACTTGGCTTATCTGCATCCTCTCAACTACTGCCTCCTGTGCTGTCTCCACTCTGCAAGGCCACACAGTTCTCACTGGTTCATTTCCATTGCTTCATAAATTCCTCTGGATCATTGTATTTTGTGGACTTGTCTCTGGATAGCACTTTGTTCCTGCATCATTTTGCATATTTTATATTTAACGCCCTTTAAATATAAGAAGAGCACCAGAATTGTCATTCATTGTTGGGCATTCAACTTTCATGATGGTCGTCTCGCTAATGCCAATCAATTTCCTGTATGTGGTTGCTGTTTAGTAAACAATCATTCTACGCTGAGCTCAGGAGTGTCAGCAGTTAGTTACAGGTCACATTGGACAAAACATAAAAATTTCTGCAAAGCTACTGAGCAGGGCTCTATAAATCCTGATGGCCACAAGATGCCCTGCTTTTCTGAAAAATAGCTAGAATACATTTTATAAACTTGGGCCTCTCTAATGAGCAATAATGAAAATGGTAGCACAGAATTGAGTATGACAATTTTTCTCAAAATAAACTCACATGTATACTGCAAGGGTCATCCATTCTATTTTGCCAATTTGTGTCATTATAGATGCATAAAATTAATTTTTCCATAACTACAATTAGCTCTATTACTAGGCTCATTGGTGTGATGTGACAGATCAACTTAGGCTCTGAATGGCTGTTGCTAAACAAAGTGCTGACTGGCCTGTAGAACGCAGGAGACTGTGCCACAGCTCTGATCAGCCCTGTGTGCTAACTAGCTCATCTAAAGCAGCCTACTAGTTGCAACATTTAAACATAGCCACACACCCAAACACAGCCATCACCCACAAAGCCATCTGTGATGAATGTGATTCAATCAGCCCCTGGCCTCCAGAGCTCAAGATAACATTTCTACTATTGATAATATCAATTTATAATTTAATTTCTGGTCCTAGCTCTTAAGAGATAAGACTGTTTGCCGGGCTAAAATCTAATCCAGTTGAAGCTATTGGGCAGGGCTCTATAAATTCTGATGGCCACAAGATACCCTGGTTTCCTTAAAAACAGCTAGAATACATTTTATCAACTTGGGTCTCTCTAATGAGCAATAATGAAAATGGTAGCACAGAATTTGATATTTTCTTATCCATTTATCTAGAAGCACAGCCTTGTGGCTCTCACTGACTGTGCCCTTTAAAAAAGACCGAAAAATACACTTGCTGACTGGTCTCTGGGCAGTGCTCCATTCCTTCAGTACTCTTCTATCTCTTTCTGCATATTTTAGATTTAAAATCCCCTA
Source organism: Mus caroli (assembly GCF_978045245.1). Taxonomy (NCBI): domain Eukaryota; kingdom Metazoa; phylum Chordata; class Mammalia; order Rodentia; family Muridae; genus Mus; species Mus caroli. The sequence goes on along the minus strand of NW_028227267.1, from coordinate 97,277,577 downwards.
AATATAAGAAAAACATCAGTTCAAGTAAAAGGCAGCTCCATCTTCAAGGGGAAATTACACTATATCTTTATTAGATTTTTTTTTGTTATTTACTTTTTTTTAAAGTTCTTGTTAAGATTTCAAAACCCACAGAATCATGAGCAGAGGTTATTATTCACAGCTGGAGATCCAGTTTCGAAGGATCTGCCTTCTGCACCTTTATTTAAGACCCACCGCTGCAGGGCCTGCCACCTTCAGGTCTCCTTGACAGCGCCGCCCCCACTGCCCTGTGATTGATGTAGGCGTAGCCTGAGTTATAGGGCAGCTCCTGACCCATCCAACCAGGATAATTTTATTGCATGTCTGTTTAGCCTCTGTCTTGTGCTCTCTTGAAGACATCAATTCTCTCAGGTGAAGAACACAAATAAAATTTAAGAAATTCTCCCCGAGGCTAAGAGGTTAGGAAGCGTGCCAAGATTTCTCTGAATGAAGTCACCCTCCGCATAATCTCCAGGGCTCTGGCCATCGCTCACCACCATGTGCTGCTCCTTGATTAGAGGAGAATTAAGGGCACTGTGGATTCACTCGGGGGTTTGATTGCCAGTCATTTTCTCCTCTGATCCATTGTCTGGTTTATAGTTTAATCCCAAGATGATCTTTTCTATTTTTTTTCCCTTTGCCACACCACACCCACACATGTATGTGTGTGCAAGTGTGTGTGAATCCTACGAAATGGCAAATCACCATAAACAATAGGCATTCCTTCTGTCTGCCTCCTCCCCCTGGAACAAAGAACTTTCGAGAATCTGCCTTTCTTCCCCCACCCTGTGCGGTGCAAAAATCATTAAATAAAAATTATAGGGTGGTTTAGCCAGTGTCTCCACTCCACTCTGAATTCTTCAAAGCTGTAATCTTAGATGCCGCCGGCATGCTTACTCCCTATTTGTAGCTTCTACCTTCAAGGTAAAAACAGCAAAGAATCCATCCTAGTATTTATCCCTTGACATTCAGTTTCCATCCTCCTGTCTTGGGCCAACACTCAACTCTATTATCTAAAAGCATTGTGTTCTGAAATAATACCAATAGAAGTACCTTGTTCATTTCCTTTTCTCTGCAAATCCAGACAAGGGCATAAACAGCATTTTTTTTCTTTTGCCATTTAGATGTAAATATTTTCCAAGTAAATAAAGATTCTAAAAAAAAAAGCAAGCCAACAAGCAAACAATAAACACTTTTAATTAAAACTATAACCAGAGCACTAAGGGGTAAAAAGAACAAAACTTTTGCTAATGTCAAATGCTGACTATATTCTTTAATTGAAAATTGATATTCCCTCGGTTATTGCTTTAATGGATACGGTATCGAGATTCATAATAATTAGCATCTATTGAGTAATGTTTGAAACCCTCTCCTACACAGTCCTCTCACTTGAAGGGATCCGTTGAGTTGTGTACTGCAGGATTATTTCCACTGAGGCTCAGCCAAACATCTTCCTCATATGTCCGTATTTCTTCATGTAAATGAAATTAATTATAATCGGATGTATAAAACTGTACATATTCATGAGTGTCATGTGATGCCACTGTGCATATATATACTGTGTGGTATTTAAAGCAGTATAAGTGGTGTCAAATGTTCACCTTTTTTTTTCCTTTTTTGGAAAACAAAGTCCTCCTAGTTTATAAACATATGCAGCATGTTATTGACAGTCACCCTACTTCACAAGTCCACACCAGAACCTCAGAACCTATCTTTCTTCTGTTTAACTTGAACATAAGACCCATTATTCAGTGTCTCCCCCCACCTCCCTCCTACCTATATTTCTGCAGATTAATGAATGCCAAAGCCTGTCTGCACATCAGCTTGATCCCCAGGACTCTAAAGCATCAATTTTTAAGAGCAGAATGCTGTTGAGAAAGCTCAGACTATAACTAAGAAATCTTAATTCTACAGTAAGGGTGAGTATAACTCAGGGCTTCAGAGACGTAAGCAATGAAGTAGCGAGTTTGGTAAGCATTTGCTGGACTCCTGTGGTTAACTCTCTACTGGTTCTAAATATAAAAGAATGGAAAAAAAAAACTATTATGTGTTTAACCCTCTGAAAAATCCCAATGAAAGACAAAGTTGGGATTTGAGATGTAGAGAAATAGGAAAGAAAGAAATGGTCTATGGAGAAATGAAAGTTGGACAATATGTAGAAATAGTTGAATAAGCTGATGAATATGTAGATGAATGAGCTAAAGGATAAAATGTTATATAGATGCAGATTTAAATGAGACTCCATTTCTCCTCCCCTGCTCTGTGAGTGTGTGTGTGTGTGTGTGTGTGTATGTGTGTTCTAATGTTCAAATAAAGCTCTACTTTTCAGATCATGGCATTGAACAGTATACTAGAATATGTATGGTTGGAAGGTTACATGTCTAAGCCCGAATGTGAAGGCCAGAGGCCAATGTCAGTCATCTTCCCCCACCACTATTCACCTTGCCTCTGAGACAGGGTTTGTCATTGACCTTGGATATAGCTGCTCCAGCACTGAGGGTGCATGGAGCATCATCACCTCTGGGTGTCTGTGGGAGCTGAAGGTCCAAATGCACTTAAGTCCTCACCTCCCGCTCGTCAAGCACGGACTTTGCCCACAAAGACATCTCCTTAGCTCAGGAACGATTCTATGAACTATAAAAACAATACTGCAGATCCCTGGAAAGCAAGAACTTTATTTTGGCTTTCTTGTGCCTGGGATCTAGCTTCACACTTGATTGGTCTTACAAAGCCAAGACCAGGAGAATTGGAGCAGTGTCCACAGGCAGTTTTCTCATTCCATACTTTGTCAATGCAGAGCACATGTTAGTGTAAAAATGCTGACTATACTCTATAAATGGAGATTGATATGTTCTAGGTCATCACTCATATTGAATATGTTGTAGAGATATATGAAGATTAGCAGGCTTTTCTAGACAAGGAACCATGTCATGACACTTAGTAAAGGAAGAAAATACATATTTGTATTTCTGTAGAGGTGCCTTCCATTTTTCTGGGGACAACAATCACAAACAGCACTTTAATATGTTAATATTAGATATATTTAACAATTCAAATATCTTCATGAAACAGAAACTATTTTATACATTAGTAGAGCGAGTATAATCTGAAACAAACTTTCTTAAAACAGCTCACCCAGATTTATCAAACTTTCAAAAATAAGCACTAATGTTTGGCTCTAAGTGCCAATTTTCTTCAGGAAAATACCATGCTTACTTGCAAAAGTGTAGGCACAAAATATTTCTTTAAGTTTTTTTTTATAATACTAGCATTTAAACATATTTTCCATGTTTAACAATAGAAATTTTGTTAATTGTATAAATTAGAACATATTCAGAGTAGAATATCATATCCCCAGAGAATTAAGGAGTAAAAATCATAATACACACACAACTAAGCTTGGGAAATAGTGTTGCTGAGGAAGTTAAATATACAAATATAGTTTTCTGTACAGTTTATATATATTCATATATGAATATGCACATATGAACAAGCAATGTTGGTGTAATAAAACAAACACAGGGCCAGTGCCAACTTTTTTTCTTTAATCTGTTGTTATGATTTTTTAAATAATTTTATTAGGTATTTTCCTCATTTACATTTCCAATGCTATCCCAAAAGTCCCCCATACCCAGCCCCCACCATTCCCCTACCCACACACTCCCACTTTTTGGCCCTGGCATTCCCCTGTACTGGGGCATATAAAGTTTGCAAGTTCAATGGGCCTCTCTTTCCAGTGATGGCCGAGTAGGCCATCTTTTGATACATATGCAGCTAGAGTCAAGAGCTCCGGGGTACTGGTTAGTTCATAATGTTGTTCCACCTATAGGGTTGCAGTTCCCTTTAGCTCCTTGGGTACTTTCTCTAGCTCCTCCATTGAAAGCACTGTGATCCATCCAATAGTTGACTGTGAGCATCCACATCTGTGTTTGCTAGGCACCAGCATAGTCTCACAAGAGACAGCTATTTCTGGGTCCTTTCAGCAAAATCTTGCCAGTGTATGCAATGGTGTCAGCATTTGGAAGCTGATTAAGGGATGGATCCTCAGATATGGCAGTCTCTAGATGGTCCATCCTTTCGTCATAGCTCCAAAATTTATCTCTGTAACTCCTTCCATGGGTGTTTCATTCCCAATTCTAAGAAGGGGCAAAGTGTCCATACTTTGGACTTCATTCTTCTTCAGTTTCATGCCTTTAGCAAATTGTATGTTATATCTTGGGAATCCTAAGTTTCTGGGCTAATATCCACTTATCAGTGAGTACATATTGTGTGAGTTCCTTGTGATTGCTTGGGTTACCTCACTCAGGATGATGCCCTCCAGGTCCATCCATTTGCCTAGGAATTTCATAAATTCATTCTTTTTAATAGCTCAGTAGTATTCCATTATGTAAATGTACCACATTTTCTGTATCGATTCCTCTATTGAGGGGCATCTGGGTTCTTTCCAGGTTCTGGCTATTATAAATAAGGCTGCTATGAACATAATGGAGCATGTGTTCTTCTTACAGGTTGGAACATCTTCTGGATATATGCCCAGGAGAGGTATTGCGGTATCATCCAGTAGTACTATGTTCAATTTTCTGAGGAACCGCCAGACTGATTTCAAGAGAGGTTGTACAAGCTTGCAATCCCACCAACAATGGAGGAGTGTTCCTCTTTCTCCACATCCAAGCCAGAATCTGCTGTCACCTGAATTTTTGATCTTATCCATTCTGACTGGTGTGAGGTGGAATCCCAGGGTTGTTTTGATTTGCATTTCCCTGATGATTAAGGATGTTGAACATTTTTTCAGGTGCTTCTCTGCCATTCAGTATTCTTCAGGTGAGAATTTTTTGTTCAGCTCTGAGCGCCATTTTTTAATGGGGTTATTTGATTTTCTGGAGTACACCTTCTTGAGTTCTTTATATATATTTGATATTAGTCCCCTATCTGATTTAAGATAGGTAAAGATCCTTTCCCAATCTGTTGGTGGCCTTTTTGTCTTATTGACGGTGTCTTTTGCCTTGCAGAAGCTTTGCAACTTTATGAGGTCCCATTTATTGATTCTCAATCTTACAGCATAAGCCATTGCTGTTCTATTCAGGAATTTTTCCCCTGTACCCATATCTTCGAGGCTTTTCCCTACTTTCACCTCTATAAGGTTCATTGTCTCTGGTTTTATGTGGAGTTCCTTAATCCACTTAGATTTGACCTTAGTACAAGGAGATAGGAATGGACATGATAACCGCCAGTTGTGCCAGCACCATTTGTTGAAAATGCTGTCTTTTTTCCACTGGATGGTTTTTGCTCCCTTGTCGAAGATCAAGTGACCATAGGTGTGTGGGTTCATTTCTGGGTCTTCAATTCTGTTCCATTGGTCTACTTGTCTGTCACTATACCAGTACCATACAGTTTTTATCACAATTGCTCTGTAGTACAGCTTTAGGTCAGGCATGGTGATTCCACCAGAGGTTCTTTTACCCTTGAGAAGAGTTTTTGCTATCCTAGGTTTTTTGTTATTCCAGATGAATCTGCGGATTGCCCTTTCTAATTCATTAAAGAATTGAGTTGGAATTTTGATGGGGATTGCATTGAATCTGTAGATTGCTTTTGGCAAGATAGTCATTTTTACTATATTGATGCTGCCAATCCATGATCCTGGGAGATCTTTCCATCTTCTGAGATCTTCTTTAATTTCTTTCTTCAGAGACTTGAAGTTTTTATCATACAGATCTCTCACTTCCTTAGTTAGAGTCACGCCAAGATATTTTATTTATTTGTAACTATTCTTTCTCAGCCTGTTTATTCTTTGTATAGAGAAAGGCCATTGACTTGTTTGAGTTAATTTTATATCCAGCTACTTCACAGAAGCTGTTTATCAGGTTTAAGAGTTCTCTTGTGGAATTTTTAGCGTCACTTATATATACTATCATATCATACTATAGTATATATACATATTATATATACTATCATATATACTATCATATCACCTGTAAAAAGTGATATTTTGACTTCTTCCTTTCCAATTAGTATCCCCTTAATCTCCATTTGTTGTTAAATTGCTATGGCTAGGACTTCAAGTATAATGTTGAATAGATAGGGAGAGAGTTGGACAGCCTTGTCTAGTCCCTGATTTTAGTGGGATTGCTTTCTGCTTCTCACCATTTACTTTGATGTTGGCTACTGGTTTGCTGTAGATTGCTTTTATCATGTTTAGGTATGGCCCTTGCATTCCTGATCTTTCCAAGACTTTTATCATGAATGGGTGCTGGATTTTTGTCAAATGCTTTCTCCGCATCTAACAAGATGACCATGTGGTTTTTGTCTTTGAGTTTGTTTATATACTGAATTACATTGATGGATTTCCATAGATTGAACCATCCCTGCATCCCTGGAATTAAACCTACTTGGTCAGGATGGATGATTGCTTTGATGTGTCCTTGGATTTGGTAATCAAGAACTTTATTGAGTATTTTTGCATCAATATTCATAAGGGAAATTGGTCTGAAGTTCTCTATCTTTGTTGGGTCATTTTGTGGTTTAGGTATCAGAATAATTGTGGCTTCATAGTATGAGTTCGGTAGAGTACCTTCTGTTTCTATTTTGTGGAATAGTTTGTGAAGAACTGGGATTAGATCGTGTTTGAAGGTCTGATAGAACTCTGCACTAAACACATCTGGTCCTGGGTTAATTTTTTGGCTGGGAGATTATTTTTTTTTTGAAAGAATAATTTTTTTTATTACATATTTTCCTCAATTACATTTCCAATACTATCCCAAAAGTCCCCCATAGCGCCCCCCACTTCCCTACCCACCCATTCCCATTCTTTTGGCCCTGGCATTCCCCTATATTGGGGCATATAAAGTTTGCAAGTCTAATGGGCCTCTCTTTCCATTGATGGCCGACTAGGCCATCTTTCGATACATATGCAGCTAGAGTCAAGAGCTCCAGGGTTCTGGTTAGTACATTATGTTGTTCCAACAATAGGGTTGCAGATCCCTTTAGCTCCTTGGGTACTTTCTCTAGCTTCTCCATTGGGAGCCCTGTGATACATCCAATAGCTGACTGTGAACATCCACTCCTGTGTTTGCTAGGCCCCTGCATAGTCTCACAAGAGACAGCTATCTTTGGGTCCTTTCAGCAAAATCTTGCTAGTGTATGCAATGGTGTCAGCGTTTAGAAGCTGATTATGGGACGGATCCCTGGATACAGCAGTCTCTAAATGGTCCATCCTTTCATCACAGCTACTAACTTTGTCTCTGTAACTCCTTCCCTGGGTGTTTTGTTCCCAATTCTAAGAAGGTGCACAGTGTCCACACTTTGGTCTTCATTCTTCTTGAGTTTCATGCGTTTATCAAATTGTATCTTATATCTTGGGTATCCTAAGTTTTGGGCTAATATCCACTTATCAATGAATACATATTGTGTGAGTTCTTTTGTGATTGTGTTACTTCACTCAAGATGATGCCCTCCAGGTCCATCCATTTGGCTAGGAATTTCATAAATTCATTCTTTTTAATAGCTGAGTAGTACTCCATTGTGTAAATGTACCATAATTTCTGTATCCATTCCTCTGTTGAGGGACATCTGGGTTCTTTCCAGCTTCTGGCTATTATAAATAGGGCTGCTATGAACATAGTGGAGCATGTGTCCTTTTTACCGGTTGGGACATCTTCTGGATATATGCCCAGGAGAGGTATTGCTGGATCCTCCGGTAGTACTATGTCCAATTTTCTGAGGAACCGCCAGACTGATTTCCAGAGTGGTTGTACAAGCTTGCAATCCCACCAACAATGGAGGAGTGTTCCTCTTTCTCCACATCCTCACCAGCATCTGCTGTCACCTGAATTTTTGATCTTAGCCATTCTGACTGGTGTGAGGTGGAATCTCAGGGTTGTTTTGATTTGCATTTCCCTGATGATTAAGGATGTTGAACATTTTTTCAGGTGCTTCTCTGCCATTCGGTATTCCTCAGGTGAGAATTCTTTGTTCAGTTCTGAGCCCCATTTTTTAATGGGGTTATTTGACTTTCTGGAGTCCACCTTCTTAAGTTCTTTATATATATTGGATATTAGTCCCTTATCTGATTTAGGATAGGTGAAGATCCTTTCCCAATCTGTTGGTGGTTTTTTTGTCTTATTGATGGTGTCTTTAGCCTTGCAGAAGCTTTGTAGTTTCATGAGGTCCCACTTGTCAATTCTCGATCTTACAGCACAAGCCATTACTGTTCTATTCAGGAATTTTTCCCCTGTGCCCATATCTTCAAGGCTTTTCCCCACTTTCTCCTCTATAAGTTTCAGTGTCTCTGGTTTTATGTGAAGTTCCTTGATCCACTTAGACTTGACCTTAGTACAAGGAAATAGGAATGGATCGATTCGCATTCTTCTACATGTTAACAACCAGTTGTGCCAGCACCATTTGTTGAAAATGCTGTCTTTCTTCCACTGGATGTTTTTAGCTCCCTTGTCAAAGATCAAGTGACCATAGGTGTGTGGGTTCATTTCTGGGTCTTCAATTCTATTCCATTGGTCTATTTGTCTGTCACTATACCAGTACCATGCAGTTTTTATCACAATTGCTCTGTAGTAGAGCTTTAGGTCCGGCATGGTGATTCCACCAGAGGTTCTTTTATCCTTGAGAAGAGTTTTTGCTATCCTAGGTTTTTTGTTATTCCAGATGAATTTGCAGATTGCACTTTCTAATTCGTTGAAGAATTGATTTGGAATTTTGATGGGGATTGCATTGAATCTGTAGATTGCTTTTGGCAAGATAGCCATTTTTACAATGTTGATCCTGCCAATCCATGATCCTGGGAGATCTTTCCATCTTCTGAGATCTTCTATAATTTCTTTCTTCAGAGACTTGAAGTTTTTATTATACAGATCTTTCACTTCCTTAGTTAGAGTCACGCCAAGATATTTTATATTATTTGTGACTATTGAGAAGGGTGTTGTTTCCCTAATTTCTTTCTCAGCCTGTTTATTCTTTGTGTAGAGAAAGGCCATTGATTTGTTTGAGTTAATTTTATATCCAGCTACTTCACCGAAGCTGTTTATCAGGCTTAGGAGTTCTCTGGTGGAATTTTTAGGGTCCCTTATATATACTATCATATCATCTGCAAAAAGTGATATTTTGACTTCATCTTTTCCAATTTGTATCCCTTTGATCTCCTTTTGTTGTCGAATTGCTCTGGCTAGGACTTCAAGTACAATGTTGAATAGGTATGGAGAAAGTGGACAGCCTTGTCTAGTCCCTGATTTTAGAGGGATTGCTTCAAGCTTCTCACCATTTACTTTGATGTTGGCTACTGGTTTGCTGTAGATTGCTTTTATCATGTTTAGGTATGGGCCTTGAATTCCTGATCTTTCCAAGACTTTTATCATGAATGGGTGTTGGATCTTGTCAAATGCTTTTTCCGCATCTAAGGAGATGACCATGTGGTTTTTGTCTTTGAGTTTGTTTATATACTGGATTACGTTGATGGATTTCCGTATATTGAACCATCCCTGCATCCCTGGGATGAAACCTACTTGGTCAGGATGGATGATTGTTTTGATGTGTTCTTGGATTCGGTTAGCAAGAACTTTATTGAGGATTTTTGCATCAATATTCATAAGGGATATTGGTCTGAAGTTTTCTATCTTTGTTGGGTCTTTTTGTGGTTTAGGTATCAGAGTAATTGTGGCTTCATAGAATGAGTTGGGTAGAGTATCTTCTGTTTCTATTTTGTGGAATAGTTTGTGAAGAACTGGGATTAGATCTTCTTTGAAGGTCTGATAGAACTCTGCACTAAACCCATCTGGTCCTGGGCTTTTTTTAGTTGGGAGACTATTAATGACTGCTTTTATTTCTTTGGGGGATATAGGGCTGTTTAGATCATTAACCTGATCTTGATTCAACTTTGGTACCTGGTATCTGTCTAGGAACTTCTCCATTTCATCCAGGTTCTCCATTTTTGTTGAGTATAGCCTTTGGTAGAAGGATCTGATGGTGTTTTGGATGTCTTCAGGATCTGTTGTTATGTCTCCTTTTTCATTTCTGATTTTGTTAATTAGGATGCTTTCCCTGTGCCCTCTAGTGAGTCTGGCTAAGGGTTATCTATCTTGTTGATTTTCTCAAAGAACCAGCTCCTTGATTGGTTGATTCTTTGAATAGTTTTTCTTGTTTCCACTTGGTTGATTTCACCCCTGAGTTTGATTATTTCCTGCCGTCTACTCCTCTTGGGTGAATTTGCTTCCTTTTGTTCTAGTGCTTTTAGGTGTGTTGTCAAGCTGCTAATGTGTGCTCTCTCTAGTTTCCTTTTGGAGGCACTCAGAGCTATGAGTTTTCCTCTTAGAAATGCTTTCATTGCGTCCCATAAGTTTGGGTATGTTGGGGCTTCATTTTCATTGAACTCTAAAAAGTCCTTAATTTCTTTCTTTATTCCTTCCTTGACCAAGGTATCATTGAGAAGAGTGTTGTTCAGTTTCCACGTGAAGGTTGGCTTTCTATTATTTATTCTGTTATTGAAGATCAGCCTTAGTCCATGGTGATCTGATAGAATGCATGGGACAATTTCAATATTTTTATATCTGTTGAGGCCTGCTTTGTGACCAATTATGTGGTCAATTTTGGAGAAGGTACCATGAGGTGCTGAGAAGAAGGTATATCCTTTTGTTTTAGGATAGAATGTTCTGTAGATATCTGCCAGATCCATTTGATTCATAATTTCTCTTAGTTTCACTGTGTCCCTGTTTAGTTTCTGTTTCCATGATCTGTCCATTGGTGAAAGTGGTGTGTTGAAGTCTCCCACTATTATTGTATGAGGTGCAATGTGTGCTTTGAGCTTTACTAAAGTTTCTTTAATGAATGTGGCTGCCTTTGTATTTGGAGCATAGATATTCAGGATTGATAGTTCCTCTTGGAGGATTTTACCTTTGATGAGTATGAAGTGTCCCTCCCTGTCTTTTTTAATGACTTTGGGTTGGAAGTCAATCTTATCAGATATTAGAATGGCTACTCCAGCTTGTTTCTTCATGCCATTTGCTTGGAAAATTGTTTTCCAGCCTTTCATTCTGAGGTAGTGTCTATCCTTTTCTCTGAGATGAGTTTCCTGTAAGCAGCAAAATGTTGGGTCTTGTTTGTGTAGCCAGTTTGTTAGTCTATGTCTTTTTATCGGGGAGTTGAGTCCATTGATATTAAGAGATATTAAGGAAAAGTAATTGTTGTTTCCTGTTATTTTTGTTGTTAAAGTTGGCATTTTGTTCTTGTGGCTGTCTTCTTTTAGGTTTGTTGAGGGATTACCTTCTTGTTGTTTCTAGGGCGTGGTTCCTGTCCTTGTATTGGCTTTTTTCTGTTATTATCCTTTGAAGGGCTGGATTCGTGGAGAGATAATGTGTGAATTTGGTTTTGTCGTGGAATACTTTGGTTTCTCTATCTTTGTTAATTGAGAGTTTGGCTGGGTATAGTAGCCTGGGCTGGAATTTGTGTTCTTTTAGTGTCTGTATAACATCCGTCCAGGATCTTCTGGCTTTCATAGTCTCTGGTGAAAAATCTGGTGTAATTCTGATAGGCTTGCCTTTATATGTTACTTGGCCTTTTTCTCTTACTGCTTTTAGTATTCTATCTTTATTTAGAGCATTTGTTGCTCTGATTATAATGTGTCGGGAGGTATTTCTTTTCTGGTCCAGTCTATTTGGAGTTCTGTAGGCTTCTTGTATGTTCATGGGCATCTCTTTCTTTAGATTTGGGAAGTTTTCTTCTATAATTTTGTTGAAGATGTTTGCTGGTCCTTTGAGTTGAAAATCTTCATTCTCATCCACTCCTATTATCCGTAGGTTTGGTCTTCTCATTGCGTCCTGTATTTCTTGGATGTTTTGAGTTAGGATCTTTTTGCATTTTACATTTTCCTTGATTGTTGTGCCGATGTTCTCTATGGAATCTTCTGCACCTGAGATTCTCTCTTCCATCTCTTGTATTCTGTTGCTGATGCTCGTATCTATGGTTCCAGATTTCTTTCCTAGGGTTTCTATCTCCAGTGTTGCCTCATTTTGGGTTTTCTTTATTGTGTCTACTTCCCTTTTTAGGTCTAGTATGGTTTTGTTCATTTCCATCATCTGTTTGGATGTGTTTTCCTGTTTTTCTGTAAGGACTTCTACCTGTTTGATTATGTTATCGTGTTTTTCTTTAAGGATTTGTAACTCTTTAGCAGTGTTCTTCTGAAATTCTTTGAGGGATTTTTGTGCTTCCTCTTTATTGTCTTCTGCCTGTTTAGCAGTGTTCTCCTGCATTTCTTTAAGTGTGTTATTAACGTCCTTCTTGAAGTCCTCTATCATCATCAGGAGATATGCTTTTAAATCCGTGTCTAACTTTTCCGGTGTGTTGGGGTGCCCTGGACTGGGCGAAGTGGGGGTGCTGGGTTCTAATGATGGTGGGTGGTCTTGGTTTCTGTTAGTAAGATTATTACGTTTACCTTTCGCCATCTGGTAATCTCTGGGGTTAGTTGTTATCGTTGTCACTGTTTAAAGATTGGAGCAGAAGCTGTGTTCCACTCACCAGCAGTCTCTAAATCCTGCGGCGGGGGTCGTGGGTAGCTGACGGTACCCCGGTGCTGGTCCAGCCGGAAGAGGCCTGTGGTCCTACTCAGGCCGTTTTTCTGCTTCCCTAACTAATGCAGTCTCTGGTCCCGCGTGCAATTGGATTGGAGCAGAAGCTGTATTCCACTCTCCAGAAGACTTAAGATCCTGTGGTGGGTGTTGTGGGTAGCTGGTGAGTGTCAGCCGACCCTGCGCCCCAGCTGACCCGGTGCTTTTCTGACCGGAAGAGGGTTGTGGCCCTATGTAGGCCGGATTTCTCTCTCCCCAACCAGAGCAGTCTCAGGTCCCGCGTGATTGGACTGGAGCAGAAGTTGTGTTCCACTCACCAGCAGTCCCAAAATCCTGCGGCGGGGGTCGTGGGTAGCTGGCGGGTGTCAGGCAACCCTGCGCTCCTGCTACCCCGGCACTGATCTGGCTGGATGAGGCCTGTGGCCCTACTCAGGCCGGTTTCTGCTTCCCTAACTAATCCAGTCTCAGGTCCCGCGTGATTGGATTGGAGCAGAAGCTGTTTTCCACTCACCAGCAGTCCCAAAATCCTGCGGCGGGGGTCGTTGGTAGCTGGCGGGTGTCAGGCAACCCTGCGCTCCTGCTACCCCGGCGCTGATCCGGCTGGATGAGGCCTGTGGCCCTACTCAGGCCGGTTTCTGCTTCCCTAACTAATGCAGTCTCAGGTCCCCGGCTGGGAGATTATTAATGAGTGCTTCTATTTCTTTAGGGGATATAGGACTGTTTAGATCATTACCCTGATCTTGATTTAACTTTAGTACCTGGTTTCTGTCTAGAAATTTGTCCATTTCATCCCAGTTCTCCAGTTATGTTGAGTATAGCCTTTGGTAGAAGGATCTGATGGTGTTTTGGATTTATTCAGGATCTGTTGCTATGTCTCCATTTTCATTTCTGATTTTGTTAATTAAGATGCTTTCCCTGTGCCCTCTAGTGAATCTGGCTAAGGGTTTATCTATCTTGTTGATTTTCTGAAAAAAAAACCATCTCCTCGTTTGGTTGATTTTTTGAATAGTTCTTCTTGTTTCCACTTGGTTGATTTCACCCCTAATTTTGATTATTTCCTGCAATCTACTCTTCTTGGGTGAATTTGCTTCCTTTTGTTCTAGAGCTTTTAGGTGTGTTGTCAAGCTGCTAATGTGTGCTCTCTCTAGTTTCTTTTTGGAGGCACTCAGAGCTATGAGTTTTCCTCTTAGAAATGCTTTCATTGTGTCCCATAAGTTTGGGTATGTTGTGACTTCATTTTCATTAAACTCCAAAAAGTCCTTAATTTCTTTCTTTATTCATTCCTTGACCAAGGTATCATTGAGAACAGTTTTGTTCAGTTTCCACGTGAATGTTGACTTTCTATTATTTGTTTTGTTATTGAAGATCAGCCTTAGTCCATGGTGGTCTGATAGGATGCATGGGACAATTTCAATATTTTTGTATCTGTTGAGGCTTGTTTTGTGACCAATTATGTGGTCAGTTTTGGAGAAGGTACCATGAGGTGCTGAGAAGAAGGTATATCCTTTTGTTTTAGGATAAAATGTTCTGTAGATATCTGTTAGATCCATTTGTTTCATAACTTCTTTTAGTTTCACTGTGTCCCTGTTTAGTTTCTGTTTCCACGATCTGTCCGTTGGTGAAAGTGGTGTGTTGAAGTCTCCCACTATTATTGTATGAGGTGCAATGTGTGCTTTGAGATTTACTAAAGTTTCTTTAATGAATATGACTGCCCTTGTATTTGGAGCATAGATATTCAGAATTGAGAGTTCCTCTTGGAGTATTTAACCTTTGATGAGTATGATGTGCCCCTCCTTTTTTGATGACTTTGGGTTGGAAGTCGATTTTATTAGATATTAGAATGGCTACTCCAATTTGTTTCTTCAGACCATTTGCTTAGTAAATTGTTTTCCAGACTTTCATTCTGAGGTAGTGTCCTTCTTTTTCTCTGAGATGAGTTTCCTGTAAGCTGCAAAATGTTGGGTCCTGTTTGTGTAGCAAGTCTGTTAGTCTATGTCTTTTTATTGGGGAGTTGAGTCCATTGATCTTAAGAGATATTAAGGCAAAGTAATTGTTGCTTCCTATTATTTTTGTTGCTAAAGTTGGCATTCTGTTCTTCTGGCTGTCTTCTTTTAGGTTTGTTGAGGGATTACCTTCTTGCTTTTTCTATGACGTGGTTTCTGTCCTTGTATTGTTTTTTTCTGTTATTATCCTTTGAAGGGCTGGATTCGTGGAAAGATAATGTGTGAATTTGGTTTTGTCTTGGAATACTTTTGTTTCTCCATCTATGGTAATTGAGAGTTTGGCTGGGTATAGTAGCCTGGGCTGGCATTTGTGTTCTCTTAGTGTCTGTATAACATCTGTCCAGGCTTTTCTGGCTTTCATAGTCTCTGGTGAAAAATCTGGTGTAATTCTGATAGGCTTGCCTTTATATGTTACTTGACCTTTTTCCCTTACTGCTTTTAATATTCTCTCTTTATTTGGTGCATTTATTTTTCTGATTATTATGTGTCGGGAGGTATTTCTTTTCTGGTCCAGTCTATTTGGAATTCTGTAGGCTTCTTGTATGTTCATGGGCATCTCTTTCTTTAGATTTGGGAAGTTTTCTTCCATAACTTTGTTGAAGATATTTGCCGGTCCTTTGTGTTGAAAATCTTCATTCTCATCTAATCCTATTATCCATAGGTTTGGTCTTCTCATTGTGTCCTGGATTTCCTGGATATTTTGAGTTAGGATCTTTTTGCATTTTCCATTTTCTTTGATTGTTGTGCTGATGTTCTCTATGGAATCTTCTGCACCTGAGATTCTCTCTTCCATCTCTTGTATTCTGTTGCTGATGCTCACATCTATGGTTCCAGATTTCTTTCCTAGGGTTTCTATCTCTAGCGTTGCCTCACTTTGCATTTTCTTTATTGTGTCTACTTCCCTTTTTAGTTCTTAGATGGTTTTATTCAATTTCATCACCTGTTTGGTTGTGTTTTCCTGCACTTCTTTAAGGGATTTTTGTGCTTCCTCTTTAATATCTGCAACCTGTTTAGCAGTGTTCTCCTGTGTTTCTTTAAGTGAGTTATTAAAGTCCTTCTTGATGTCCTCTACCATCATCATGAGATATGCTTTTAAATCCAGTTCTAGCTTTTTGTGTTTTTGGGTGCCCTGGACTGGGTAAAGTGGGAGTGCAGGGTTCTGATGATGGTGAGTGGTCTTGGTTTCTGTTAGTAAGATTCTTATATTTACCTTTCGCCATCTGGTAATCTCTGGAGTTAGTTTTTATAGGTGTCTCTGTTTAGAGATTGTTCCTCTGGTGATTCTGTTATGCTTTATCAGCAGACCTGGGAGAGTAGCTTTCTCCTCTGAGTTTCAGTATTCAGAGCACTCTCTGCAGGCAAGCTTTCCTCTTACAGGGAAGGTGCACAGATATCTGGCATTCAGACCTCCCTCTTGGCCGAGGATGAAGGCCCAAAACAGGACCTTTCCCAGAAGCTGTGTTGCTTTAGCCTGTCACAGAAACTGTTAGCTTCTGTAGTCCACACTCTCACCTGTGTAGACTACTTTCAGTGGAGTCCCAGAACCAAGATGGCTCCTGCTGATGCTGAGGCATAGGCCTCCTGGGCCGGGCGGTCACCTGTCCTCAGGCTGGGAAGGTGTCCGGATGTCTGGAGCCAGACAAGGGTGCTGCTTCAGAAGCTCTGTGGCTCTCGCCTTTCCTAGAAGCTGTTAGCTTCTGTAGTGCACACTCTCACCTGTGCAGAGTACTTTTGGCAGAGTCCCGGAACCCCAGTGCCTACTTTTAAGATCATAGGTCAGTTAACAGTCCATTTGAGTCAAGAGAGCACTTCCCCATGAGATCACATTATGGTTTTCCTGTAAATTAGCCCATTAATAAAACTCAGGTTCACCAGGCGTGGTGGCACACGCCTTTAATCCCAGCACTCGGGAGGCAAGGCAGGTGGATTTCTGAGTTTGAGCCTGGCCTACAAAGTGAGTTCTAGGACAGCCAGAGCTACACAGAGAAACCCTGTCTCGAAAAACCAAAAAAAAAAAAAAAAAAAAAAAAAAACCCAAAAAACCCTCAGGTTTGTTTAGCCTAGGGTTTTTCTTTTGTAAGACACCTACTCTGTATGCAGGTGACAGGTGACATTTCTCCTATGTCCTCCTGTAGAAATTGGGTCTCAGAAAACTGGACCGAAGTATGTTGACCTATATTTCTGTAATAAAAACTATTTGCTGTCATTACCTAGGGGCTTTTTGTCTTTTCAAAGTACCCATGAAACTGTGGCAGGCTACCTTTACAACTTATAGTTCCTGATCACTCATGCACACACACACACACACACACACACACACACACACACACGCACATGGGGTGCAGGGAGAGACAGGGAGAGGCAGAGAGAGGCAGAGAGACAGAGAGAGTAAAAGACAGAGAGACAGAAACAAATGAGATAAAGTGAGCAAGCAAGAGAACAGATAACAGGGACACACAGACAGGGAGAGACACACAGGAAGAGATCTTTATTTTATACATTACAATTTAATAGGCATAGATAAATGTTCTAATCAGATGTACCTTGTTCTACTGTTTGGTTTGTTTATTTTATCTTCTTGTTTGTATACACGGTTTTATGTGTTCTATGTTGGCCTCAAACTCATCATGTAGCTAATGATGTCCATGAAGTTCTGATTTTCTGCCTCCACCTTTGTAATGCTGGGATTGGCACTTTTATGCACGGTTAGACATTGAAGCAAGGCTTCCCTGCATGCTGGGCAAGCATGCTATAATGCTACGGCATCACCAGCCCTCTTGTTGGTTTCTTTTTCCTTTTTTTTTCAGAATCTAACCACTAGGTGCAATGTTAAAATAATATTTTGAGACTAGGATCCTAGTGTGTTGGTTTCTCCTGGCAGAAAGACTGGATGTGAGGCAGCTAAGTCATTTGTCTATTAGCCAACTCTTACCCTCCTATGACCTTTTGGCCTATATCAAGAATGTTGTAGAGCTTTGCTTTCAACTT
Source organism: Mus caroli (assembly GCF_978045245.1). Classification (NCBI taxonomy): domain Eukaryota; kingdom Metazoa; phylum Chordata; class Mammalia; order Rodentia; family Muridae; genus Mus; species Mus caroli. The sequence goes on along the minus strand of NW_028227267.1, from coordinate 97,260,005 downwards.
GGAGACTCTTAAAGTCTCACAGAATTCACACAATCCTCTAAGGACTCTTTACAAAGTGAAGAGCTATCCAGACAGTGTAACCAGGTCTCTTAGAAAACTTCTGTCTGTGTTAGCTGGCAGAGAACTGATATTTAGTGAATAAAATTCAGAACTGGAAACCTGTTGCTTTTAAGTCTAACTGATAACTGATAAGTTTTCAGTGTCCACTGACAAATGATGCTAGGAACAGAGCCTTTCTTTATAGGTAGATGTAACTTCATAATTGCTGCAGGTTCCTGGTTGTGCACACATATGTTCTCTCAGCCACTTCCCTTGGAGCATAAATGTTAAATTTTCGTGAAAATAGGCTTGTCCAATGTACCTCATGTTTATCTTTTGAAGTAAGAGAGAAAGAAGAGGGGGGCAGGTTGCTGAGGTGACTCAGTGCTTAGGAGTACTTAACGCTGAACATCTCAGTTTAGTCCCTACTGCCTAGATAGGACAGGTCACAACTGCCCTTACTCCAACTCCATGAGTACCTGTAGATATGCAGTAAACATCAACTCATGCACATAAACACATCTATACACATAAATTAAACATCAATAAATATGATTTTTAAAGAACAGGGAGTGGAATTTCCCTGCTCTCTAAGCCATTATGCATAAGAGGGAGAGAGGCTGAGTGCCCTTTTTTTTCATGTGCTTCAGAGAGTGCACATTAAAATAAAGGCTTTGAGCTACTGTTCCTCCAGTGCCTCTTGCAGGCAAGCCAGGTTTTCCTATGTGTTGTGGCATTTCTTAACTTTTCTAAAAGTGTAAAATTTCTAATCCATTTAAAATATTTTTCAAAGACAATTTGTGAAAAAATCTGTACTGGAAGGGCAGTCACTCTGAGTCAGTAAAAAGCAGGTGGCTGTTAGATGCCAGATAATAGACCCAGGATCTTTCTTCCTTCTGCTCTTCCATTATGTGACATCTGCAAGATGCACCCAGTAAGATAAAGGCAAAGTTCTATTTGCCTTGTCTAACCTGAGTCCTAAGCCTAGAGGAGAAGCTCATACTCAAACTGCCTGGATGACCGGGAGCCAGAAACAAATGGCTCAGAGTCCTAGGGTAGAACCCAAAACAACTGACAATAGGTAGAGAGATAGATAGATAGATAGATAGATAGATAGATAGATAGATAGATAGATAGATAGATAGATAGATAGGTGGGTGGGTAGGTGGGTGAGTGGGTGAATAGATAGATAGATAGATAGATAGATAGATAGATAGATAGATAGATAGATAGCAAACAAACAATGAAATGGTCCCTACTATTCTCTTGTACTCATAGATCTGTCCCCAGGCCAACCATCATCAGGCTTCCTCTCAGCTGATAGGAGCAGATATAGACACCCAGAGCCAAGCATTAGGGGGAGGTTGGGAAACACTGCAGAAGAGAAAGAGGAAGGATTGTGAACCAGAAGGATGGAGGACACCAGGAGAAAACTGCTCACAGAATCAGCTATGCAAGGCTTATGTGAGCTCACAGAGACTGAAGTAACATCATGGAGCCTGTGTGGGTCTGCACTAGGCCCTCTGCATATACATGCTGTAGTTATTTAGCTTGATGTTCTTGTTGGACTTCTAACAGTGGGATTGGAGGTGTCTCTGAATTTGTTCCTGCTCTTGAGACCCTTTTCTTCCTCCTGGCTTTCCTTGTCAAGAATTGTTACAAAATGTTTGTGCCTAGTCTTATAGCATCTTGTTATGTCATGTTTGGTTGACATCACTGGGAGGTCTACTCTTTTATGAATAGAAATGGAGGAGAGAGTTGATTACGGGGAGAGGGGAGATGGGAGAGGGAAAGCATGCAGTTGGGATATATTGTATGAGAGAAGGATACATAAAAAGAAAAACCTAGAAAATGGATAAACATCCAGGGCGAAGTTATTTTCAACTATAAAAAGTAAGAGACTGTATATTGCTGCAAATTTAAAACCAATGAACACATATCAACTGAGCAGTTTTTTGGTTTTTGTAATGCTTGTTTTATTTATATTCACATACAGGTACTGAGGAGATCTAAAACCAGAATGAGGAATAGGACAGGAGAAGGAAACTGGTCAAACAGAGCAGGGACCCCAAGAGCCACCATTTGGAGGGAACGTACTTGCTAGAGGTTAGCAACACTGGAAGAGAATTCTGTGTGTTTGTTAGCTCTTCTCCTGGATGAGAACCTCTGCTTGGAATGTTTTTGTGAGTACATGATAAAACCAAGGGAAGCCAAGTGGTGACAGCTGAACTGACTAGCTCAACCCCTACATACCTCATCCCAGTTGCTGCCATTGGTTCTCTCAAAGGACCTCGACTATCATCTTAGTGGTACCCTACTTTTTGGGGTCTGCACCTGCTGTATGGATACTCTGCCTTTTTTCTTTCTCGTAAGCATCTGGAACAAAATGCTCCATTCAAACACTCATTATATGTGGTCTATGAATTATATCCTTTACATTTGAGTGATCCAGAGGCTACTGACTCTTTGGAAGGTTTTTGTTACCATGAGCATCGGGCACTCTTATCTCCTGAGTTAGAGTCTACATGGCATGAGATAAAAGCTTCCTCCAAACTCAAAGATACCCTTCTCCCAAATCAAGAAAATCTAGGTAGGAACCCCAGTCCTACCTCTTCTCAGCAGATGGTGCTGAACAAGGTCTTTTCCTCCTTATGTTTTGATTTCACTGAAGATGATCCCTTCTTTACAAGTCACAGTGAAGGTCATGTATAATACATGCACAGGACCACAGATAATCACTGACATGCCCTGTATTTTTTAACAATTGTTGTATACTTTTTAAAATACTGCATTTATTGGAGTGGCAGCCTTTGTTTGATAGCTATAACAGTGATAGGATTCTACAGTTCTGCAGGAAATAAAGTGGTATCTATGTATGTTCATGTGAATTATATCCAGGAAGATGAAAATTAGAAGTAATCAAACACTCAAGAATGTAAGAATCCTCCACCTCTGTATGTCTGTATGTCTCTCTTTCATCCTCCTTCCACCCTTCAATCTGAATCACTAAGATGTAGATGTCACAAAAGATGATAATTAATCAAGTGCTGTGACAGTTGAGCTTCCTAAAAAAGCATCCACATTTTGTTTATGAGAATTGATTGTAAATTTTATCTCTTACTACATTTCTGTAATTCATGCTCAAGTCTATAGTCTAAATTATTGAGGCTATATTAATATTATCCACTGTATTTCAATATTTCTTTCCTCTTTAAGCAAGGTCTTACTAGTGTTGAGAAATCTAGAGTTCAGTTTCATGTATCCTTTTCAGTGTTATTTACTCTGGGTGTTTGCTCATAGGGAATGCAATACTCTCTGGTATCTCTGAGATCCTGCTGTCACTGATGCTGACCAAGTCCTCTGTATCATACACAATGGGAATATACAGCAGATTCTGAATGTGCCCACGTGCCCTTGCTTAGCTGTGCCCAGCCATCTTCCTCTTATCTTTGTTGTCTCAATTCCAATTAACCTCTATTAAGTTTTATTTTCATTTACCTTTTGGGATTTTGCATTCATCTACATTATGGTTTATATTTTCAGACATTCTTGGATTCACCAACATAATGGGACTACCTCTTGATCATAAAACGATACTCCTTTTATTCATGCATCTTTATTGAATATTTTGCAATAATTTTGCCTTCATTATTAACATTAAAGAGAACATTTCTAATGAATTACCCTTTCTAATTTTTCTCTATATGATGTGCTTATGGGCAGTAGATGGATGTGGGTGGAGTATATATGTGTACATGTGTGTATCAAGTGTGCTTATCTGTCTATTTGTGCTTTTGGTGGTCAGAGGTCAGCATCAGATGTTTTTCTATTTTTCTCTACTATTGCTTGAGACAAAGACTGTTACTGAACCCAGAGATCACCATTTAAGCTAGACTGGATGGCCAGCAAGCTTCTGGATATGCCTCTATCCACCCCTGCTCCAGAGCTGGGATTTTGTGATGCTTCGCTTGGTTTTTAAATGAGTACTAAAAATCTGAGCTTAAGTTCTTGTGTTTTCATGGCAAGCACTCTGCCCACTGAGCCTCTCTCCAGCCCCTTTTCTTTCTGATTTCTTACCAAGCTAAAATATATTTTATGTACAACTTCTATCAACATTCAGACATTGTCTGTGCATTTGTGAAGACTGTCTGTGTATTTGTTAAGAAGACTAATACTTTTTACTTTTTCTTTTTGATCAGTCTATCTCTGCTGCACTGATATTTGCTATATTTTCAGCTTGCTATTCATTGATATCATATAAAAGAGAATTTCAGACCAATTTCCATTATGAATATTGATACAAAATTACTTAATAAAATTCTCTCAAACCAAATCAAAACGATCATTCACCACAATCAAATAGGCTTTATCCTAGGGATGCAGGGATGGATCAATATGTGGAAATCCATCAATGTAATCTACTACATAAACAAAGTCAAAGAAAAAAACCACATGATCATTTCATTAGATGCTGAAAAATCATTTGACAAAATTCAACATCCCTTCATGTAAAAAATCTTGGGAAGATCAGGAATTCAAGGCCCATACCTAAACATAGTAAAAGCAATACACAGCAAACCAGTAGCCAACATCAAACTAAATGGAGAGAAACTTGAAGCAATCCCACTAAAGTCGGACTAGAGAAGGCTGCCTACTCTCTCCCTCTCTATTCACTACAGTGCTTAAAGTTCTAGCTAGAGCAATTAGACAACAAAAGGAGGTCAAAGGGATACAAATTGGAAAGGAAGAAGTCAAAATATAACAATTTGCAGATGACAAGATAGTATACTTAAGTAATCCCCAAATTCCACCTGAGAACTCCTAAACCTGATAAACAACTTCAGCAAAGTGGCTGCATATTATCATATAAAGATTTATTTATTCAATATTTTATTTATTTCCATTTCAAATGTTATCCTCTTTCCAGATTTCCTCTCCAGAAACTCCCTGTACTATCCCCCCTTCTCCTGCTTCTAAGAGGCTATGCTTCCACCCACTCACACACTCTTCCCTCCCTGCCCTCATATCCCCAACATTGGAGCATCAAGCCTTCACAGGACCAAGGCCCTCTTCTCCCATTGATACCCGAGAAGTTCATCCTCTGCTCCATATATGTCTGGAGCCCTGGGTCCTTACATGTGTACTCCTTGGTTGATAGTTTAGATCCTGGGAGATCTGGTTGGTTGATATTGTTGTTCTTCCTATGGGGTTGCAAACCCCTACAGCTCCTTCAGTCCTTTCTCTAACTCCTCCACTGGGGACCCCATGAACAGTTTAATGGTCAGCTGTGAGCATCTGCCTCTGTATATATCAGACTCTGGCAGAGCCTCTTAAGAGACAGCTATATCAGGCTCCTGTTAGCATGGACTACTTAGCATCCACAATAGTGTCTGCATTTGGTGTCTGTACATGGAATGGATCCCCAAGTGTGGCAGGCTCTGGATGGATGGCCTTTCCTTCAGTCTCCGCTCCACACTTTGTCTCTGTATATGCTCCTGTATAATACTGTAAAATACTGTATAAGTATTTTGTTATACCTTCTAAGAGGGATCAAATCACCCACACTTTGGTCTTCCTTCTTCTTGAGCTACATCTATTGATTTTTAAATTATGAATATTGATTATATTGTTCATATTTCCAAAATGCTGCTCCAATCTCTCTCTATCAATATGAATGTAATAGATCAGTCATAATTATAAGACATTTAAATCCAATTCCATTTTATTATTTCCCAAATAACCTAAAAATCGCTTTCACAAGCAAAGAATTTATCAGAGAAAAAATGCAAATGAGTTCAAATAGAATCCATTTTCCATTATCTTTTTCAGAGAGACAAAACATTTGCCTTACTAAGTTCTGAAGATGTGTTTTCTTTCATTTGACAGTAGAATGAATATACAAAATTATTGCATGTTAGAGTCATGGCAGTGTTAGAATCTACCAATGATGACTTCAGATTCAGGGCTTTACTCAAATTCTCCAGCAGAAGATAGTTTTAACAGAGTTGCCTATTGATGGGAGATTCTCTCTCTCTCTCTCTCTCTCTCTCTCTCTCTCTCTCTCTCTCTCTCTCTCTCTCTCTCCCTTCCTCTCTCCCTCCTCCCCCCTCCCAGGCCCTCTCTCCCTCCCCCTTCCTCCCTCCCTCCCTCCTCCTCCACCTTCTCTCTCTCTCCCCTTCCCTCCCTTCTCCCCATCCCTGTATCTATCTCCCTCCCCCTTCCTCCCTCCCTCCCTCCCTCCTCCCCTCCCTCTCTCTTTCTCTTTCTCTCTTTCTCTCTGTCTCTCTCTGTCTCCGTCTCTCTCTGTAACTCAGTCTCTTGCACTTACACATTATTCATTATCATAAACATGGAATAGGAACAAAATTTATCTTTTTTTAAAAAATGTTCTGAAACAGGGTCTTGCTACTAAACCCTCGCAGGAACTCACAATAAAAACAGGCTAGTCTTGAACACACAGAAAATCTACATCGTGATTTCTAGGAGTACAAGCATGCTTCAACATGACTCTGTATACAAAGGCATACCTCAATAAATACTTGCTTAACTGAAAGAAGGAATGACTGGATATAGGAAGACGAGATTCAATAGTAGAATCAGCCAATTTTCAAGCATACAGATAAAGAAAGTGAAGAAGTTAAGATCAGGAACACCTGTCAGTATATCTAGTTTAGAATACACGTGTCAACTGTCTTCTTTATAAAGGAAATGAAATACTAACATTTGACTCCTGGCAACTTTAAAGAAATTCTGTCATTCTCTGTGATTAGCTTTGGTTTGTCTCTTTTTGCAATGACATTAATTTTAAAAATTAGTTCATCTGTTTTTATTAAAAGTAACATAATTATATCATTCCCAACCCATATCTTTCTTACAGCAAACTCTCCCATGAATGCCTTCTTCTCTCTGTTTCAAATGCATAGCCTGTTTTTCCATTAGTTGTTATTACATTCATATACACACATATCCATATATATTCATAAATATAATCTGCTCCATCTGTATAATGTTGCTTGTATGTATATGTTTTCAGGGTTGACCATTTGTTATTGGACAACCAATTGGTGTCCTCTTTCCTGGGAAAGACAATTTCTCTCACTCTCAGCATTCTTTGGCTCCTTAGTTCATTGAGTAGGGTTGAAGCTTTGTGGGCTTTCCCCTGTCCACTTTAGTATGATTATTGTTGTCCTTGTTCAGCTCATATTCAGACAGACTTGGTGAGGCGTTATGGATGTAGCATCTGCCAGTCTGTCCTTTAAGACATAATCTTATAGCAAACTCTTCATTCCTCTGGCTCTGACAATCTTTCTACCCCTTTTCTTTTCTTTTTTTTAATATTTTTTATTACATATTTTCCTCAATTACATTTCCAATGCTATCCCAAAAGTCCCCCATACCTTCCCCCCTACTTCCCTACCCACCTTTTCCCATTTTTTTGGCCCTGGCATTCCCCTGTACTGGGGCATATAAAGTTTGCATGTCCAATGGGCCTCTCTTTCCAGTGATGGCCGACTAGGCCATCTTTTGATACATATGCAGCTAGAGTCAAGAGCTGGAAAGAACCCAGATGCCCCTCAACAGAGGAATGGATACAGAAAATGTGGTACATTTACACAATGGAGTACTACTCAGCTATTTAAAAGAATGAATTTATGAAATTCCTAGGCAAATGGATAGACCTGGAGGGCATCATCCTGAGTGAGGTAACACAATCACAAAGGAACTCACACAATATGTACTCACTGATAAGTGGATATTAGCCCAAAACTTAGGATACCCAAGTTATAAGATATAATTTGCTAAAGGCATGAAACTCAAGAAGAATGAAGACCAAAGTGTGGACACTGTGCCCCTTCTTAGAATTGGGAACAAAACACCCATGGAAGGAGTTACAGAGACAAAGTTTGGAGCTGTGACGAAAGGATGGACCATCTAGAGACTGCCATATCCAGGGATCCACCCCATAATCAGCTTCCAAACGCTGACACCATTGCATACACTAGCAAGATTTTGCTGAAAGGACCCAGATATAGCTGTCTCTTGTGAAACTATGCCAGGGCCTAGCAAACACAGAAGTGGATGCTCACAGTCAGCTATTGGATGGATCACAGGGCTCCTGATGGAGGAGCTAGAGAAAGTACCCAAGGAGCTAAAGGGATCTGCAACCCTATAGGTGGAACAACATTATGAACTAACAGGTACCCCGGAGCTCTTGATTCTACCCCTTTTCTACAATGATCCCTGAGCAGTAGGTATGAGAGTTGGATTGTAGATGTATCCATTGGTACTGGGCTCTACAGCTCTGCATTTTGTTTGGTTGTGCTTTTCTGTAATGGCTTCTGTCTGTTACAAAGAGAACATACTTCAATAAGCTGGTGGGGAGTAGACTTCTCTGTAAGTATAAGGACAAATATTTAGAACAGACTTAGGTATTATACTCGTTTAGTGAAGTGGCAGTTGTAAGGTATGCTCCAAAATCTGTGATTTTATCATCCCTGCGTAGTTGGCTATGTTTCTGTTACAGAAACATATGGTTTCCCTTTTGTGGAGTTATCAATGTTTATTTCTGTCAAAGAAGTTATCTGAAATATGAAATGAAATTCCACAGAGAAAAAGTATTTCTATATCACTCTGAAAGAAAAAAAGGGTTCTTTCTTGACAAGAGGGTGCATATTAAAACCTCTATCATCTTATGTATTTATTAGAACATCAACAAGTCTGTCAAGCAATTGAGGACTTTATAGAGGTTTAGTCACATTCCTAGTATGTAATATGAGTCTCTACTACTCACAATAACGGAAGTCAGCAACTTGGAAGCTTAAGGGTGAGGTCAAAGGGAATAGTTTTATAATGAGGGAGTGCATCTGTGCTCTGGTTCCAATTCTTCAACACTACCATGAGGAATTAACTTGAGTGATCCAGTTTCTTGTAGATATGTGATATATCTATTTCTTCATCTATCTCTGTCTCTGTCTCTGTCTCCTTCTCTGTCTCTATCTATCCATATATGAAGGGCTTAGGCTGCAGGCTTGTTATAATATTCTGTGTGTGTTTCTTCAAGGAAAATAGAATTGCATCCTCATTTCATAACCAGCATTCTTATATTCAGATAAAACAATAACTGGGAGTGGGTCTTACATGTTACCCCATAGGATGAACTTCCTTCTTACTTCTAGGAAAGGCATCTCATTTAAGTATCCCTCATGGAAAGAAAATAGCAGTAACTTACTGGTTGCACTTTATATGTAATTAGTCTTTCTTTATTTCTATGGGCTCTGTCTTATGTTCTAATGGCCAGTTTACAAGTTCCAGATAATATATTAGAAAGATAACACCGTGTGAATAATCTACAAAATATAAACTGGGAACAGGATTATAGAGACAGATGATAGTATTGAATGCTGGGAAGATTAGCATCTGTATTTCAGAAACGGACCATAACAGGAGCATCATTGCCTTCCAAATGTACCCACAAAGCTCATGGTGCCTCTAAGGTGCGACTGCAGAGATGCGCCAATATGCTTTATTTCTAAAGGTAAGGTCAGGGCAAAACAGGTGTTAATGGTACACAATCAATAGAAGCCTCTCTCTGATACAATGGCTAAACACACCAAGAGTGGGCAGGTTTCTTCTGAGAGATGCTACCTAGAGCTAGGAACACACCTATAAAACATTAAACTCTGAGAACAACATATTTTAATACTTTCTGTTCTATTCATCAAAATTATTAGCAGAGGGTAGTGTAGCTCAATAGTGGAGAACTATTTGACTAGTGTGTGTAAGGTACTGGGTCAATTTTCTCAAACTGCAATATATGATTAAAAAGAAATGATACATAGAGTGGGAAAGATGGCTCAGCAGTCAAGAGTACTTGCTGCTCTTCCGATGAACAATGGCTCAATTCCCAGCACCCCCATGGCATCTCACAATGACCTGTAACTACAATCCTAGAGGATCCAATACCCTCTTCGGAATTCCATGGGTACCAGGCATGCATGTGGCCCACAGACATACATGAAAGCAAAAGACCCATACACATAAAATAAATTAACAAAAATTTTAAAAATAATATCTAGTAATCACAAAATAAAACAAACTAAATAATGTCTTCAAATGAACCAAAGATATTGAAACTTGGTTAAACCTCATAATTGGAACAATAAAATAATAAATTAAACAATAAACAAATCAGATAAACATTCAACCATACAAAAAATGAAAATAAAAAAATGTGATAACAACTATGACTGGAAATAAAGCATCAACCTATGTGTTAGTTTACTACAGTAATGAATGGTTTCATTACGGTTTTAATTCTTGGGTCTTCTGCAAATTTTTCAATAACATTTCCAAAGCTGGTTTCTTCCTAGAGGCATGCTCAGTCACAGTGCAAACTTGGCAACAGGTAGCCATTCACAATTGATTAAAAACATCCCTAATATTAGCAGAGTATTATGTATGAACTTGAGGCAGGAGGATTTCACATAGGAGACCAGTAACACAGACTTGGAGCCTATTGAAAATAAAAGATCTTTTCAAAAACACTTCTCAATAAAACCCGTAAGTGTACTTACATGTGTCAGATACTTATAAAACCTCATTGTACAATCAGCCCTGGGACTTGTAGTACCCTTGGAATCAAATCTCTGTGCAGCAAACACTTACCACTAAACACCTTTCCACAAAAATCCATCATATTTTTACTCAAACTCGTAATCATGGTGCTTGCATGTCTCTTCTTATTCATTTGAATCCAGGACTGTCTAGTTCTCGAAGACTGGAAAATATGCTCCCAAAACAAACAAACAAACAAACAAACAAACAAACAACTATGAAACATTGCCAATTCATTCCTGAAGCAGATGAATGCAGCTAATTTCCTGTTAGAAATCATCAACTAATTAAGAGTTCTTGGAATTATTTGCCATTGAGGAAAATAGTGGTAGCCAGTGTCAGCAATATTCAATGAACCAATGTCAAGCCATGCAAATGATTTTTTTAAAATTCTATATTATCTATGGCCATTATGTAGACCTTAGACCAACCGGAGAATCTTCAAGAGAGGAGCATCTTTCTTATATACTGTTTAACCTCCTGGTACCTTTGGAAAATGTACCTCTGCTGGTGGTATCTTTTCTATAGCCAACTATGACTCTGTTCTCTTTTGCCACTCTGTTCTCTTTTGTCAAATTGGCTGAGCTCAACTTTGTAGCTACTTCCCAGGGTCAAATGTGCAGTTCTATATCAGAAGTCTTCCAGAGGTGTGTGAACAGTCAGCTCTCAGGGCAAAGGAAGTCAAGGCTCTAGAATTACTCTTAATTATGGTTTTTAAATTAACTTTCCTTCAAGGAACAAGAAATATTTTTGTTTGTTTGTTTGTTTGTTTGTTTAGCAACTAAAAGGGATATTAGCAGCTACACTAAATGTAAGACCAATGATCATAAAGATAAAAGATGTTGAAGATCCTTTCATGAAAGCATGCAACCAACGCCCAACTCAGTTATTTGAATAGTTTATATGTGTAAAGAGATGTCTCAATAATCAGAGAAGTTCCCTTTCAGAGGACCCAAACTCAGTTTTCAGCACCCATATCAAGTCATTGATAACTACCTCTGCCTCCAGCTACAGGGCATGCATTGTCGGTTTCTGAACTCCACATACACCTGAACTGACATGTATGTTACAAATGCAGACATACATGTACACACAATTTAAAAAGTAATTTAAAATATTTTAAAAAGAATTATTATATGAGGGGAAAAAAGCTTTTAAATGGGAGAATCAGGTTACATAAACTTTAGAAAATCTTGGATAAATCTTTGAATAAAGGAAATAATTGTGCTTCCTTCCTTTCTTTACACACACATAGGATTGCTACACAGTCTTAAAAGTTAAATATGTGACTTCAAACAGAAAGTAGTCACCAAAACATGAGTTTAACAGAGTTGGGGTCAGAAACGCAATTAGAACCCATGTAATCAACAATAAAAATCATTTTTAAAAGGACTCACAAGTCAATAGCATAAAAACAAAATTTCTGTATTTTAAAAACAAATTACAAACAAAATAAAAAGGCATATGGCATTCTGGAAAAAAAGACAAATTGTGTCATATCAAAGTGATAAAAAGCTTTTTATAAATCAGTAAAAAGTAAGGCCAAAACATTATTTTTTTTAAAAAATACTGGACATAGAATATGAAGTATAATTTGCTAAAACCTCAAAGTGAACATCTGAAATTTCAGTAAAATAAAAACAAATAAAACCAGCAATGAAATATTCTACTCCCCAATTTAGAATTTATGTTCTGTCTGTTCTTTGTCGACAAGGGATCAGCAAAACAAGTATTATTTGACACTGGGCGACACATAAATCACACTTTAGGGGACTTATATTTGCAGTAAACATCAATAGCTTTTAAAATATGGCCTGCAGCTCCACTTCTAGGAATTTACACAGAAATAATTAGAACAGCACGTGGGATTTATACACAAAAGTCCTCATTGTCTAATTTAATATGAACATAGAAATCATCCAAGTAGCAACTAGAGAAAATGATTCAATGAATTATAACTTATCTGGTAACAAGATATCATACACGTAGTCAAGGAAACAAAAACTTAGTATTGAAACATGTTGATGTAGATACATTAATAGTGTACAGTGGAAAAATTAAAATGTCAACTTTTTGTACAGATGGCTTAAAATTTTTAAGATTTATTTTACCTTTAATTGTATCTAAAGAGAGGGTGCTGCATGCATGTATGAATACAGGTGCCCAAGGAGGCCAAAAGAGTGTGTTAGATTCCCTGGAGCTGGTGCTATGGGGGAGGTGAGCCATTTGATGTGGGTGCTGGGGTAGAACCCAGGTCATTTGCCAGAGCAGTACAGTCTCTTAGCAGGTGTGCCATCTTTCCATCCCCGGGATTTCTACCTCTAATCAGCAGGACTCCATTTTAAATGTTAGTTATTTTATGTGGTGGAATTATGGCTTATTTTCTACAGTCTACACTTATATGATGTTCTCTTAGTATCCATCGCAAATTGATTCCAGAACCTGTTCCTTCTCTTCGCAATTTCCAAACCAAGGGATGCGCACGGCTTTTATTTAAAACAGCATAGCATTTGCATTGAACCTATGCATATCCTCATGGGTACTTAAAGAACTGCTGGATTACTTGTGCTGTCTAATGTAAACTTAATACTATATATACACCGTGTCAGAAATTTGAGGGAAAAAATGACCAAAGTCAACAATTTTTCTTTCAGATGTTGACTTTTTTCCCCAAATATGTTCAATAGGCAATTGTTTGAAGATATTTAATTTTTTTGGTTTATTTTATTTTATTTTTATTAGATATTTTCTTCATTTACATTTTAAAGAGAGGGCTGGCAACTGTTTCCTGCATGTTTGAAAATGAGCCTGTAGTTTTTGTAAAACTCAAGATAACAGCAGTGATGTTATGACAAGGGAAACAACCATCATGATGTAAAGGGAAGTATTTGGCTCCCACTTCTCACCATTAGGAACTGTCTTCAGAGTCCCTGAAGGGGAGAGTGATAGCACAGGCAAGTGCACCCAATGGCTTGATTGTGCAGAATTATTAGCCAACTTGCTGTGTAAGATGACATGGTTTGCATTCTAAGAAGGATGGAGGACTCTTCAGCGGGTTGACTTGTGTTGCCCTAAATGTTCCTGTATTGAAGCTGTAAACCACAGAAACTCAGACTCAGGATCTACTTGGAAACAGAGTTGTTACATTTGCAATTAATTAGGATGAGGTCACAATGGATAGAGTCTGTCCATAGGCCACCAGGACCACCATCATTACTAAAGGGATAATTTGGACACAGGTGGTTGAACTAAATGAAGTCTGTGAAGTCATCCAGAGAAAATGCAATAGGAAGAGAAAAGAAGGCATCAAAGAGATACTTCCAGATGCAATAAATTTCCAAAAGTGGCTGCAGACCAGAGGTAGGAGTTAGAAAAAAGGATGGAAATATTCTTCCTTACAGTCTCCAGAAGGAACCAATCCTTCTGACATCCATTGTGATGGTTTGTATATGCTTGGCCCAGGGAGTGGCACTACTAGAAGGTGTGGCCCTGTTGGAGTAGGTGTGTCACTTTGGGTATGGGTTTTAAGACTCTTACCCTAGCTGCCTGGAAGCCAGTATTCTGCTAGCAGCCTTCAGATGAAGATGTAGAACTCTCAGCTCCTCCTGCACCATGCCTGCCTGGATGCTGCCATGCTTCCATCTTGATAATAATGGACTACTGAACCTCTGAACCTGTAAGCCAGCCCCAATAAAATGTTGTTCTTAGAAGTATTGCCTTGGTCATAGTGTCTGTTCACAGCCGTAAAACCCTAACTAAGACATCCATATTCTAGAATTTCATTTAGTCTTTCCACAACTGTTCAACTGGCTCAGTTCTGTTCCTTAAGCCACCTGGTTTGTGAGACTTTTACAGCAGTTCTAAGAATCCAATATGGGCTCAAGAATAATTGACATTTCTGTTAGACATCTTTGGCTCTGAAAATTAAAGCCACCCTGGAGGGCAGTTATTGCTTGGCTTAGTGATAATCCTTCTATAGCCACGTGCCTATCAAGCAGTCCCTTCCTGGGGACATAGGTACACTCCAAATAGGTCCATATCTCTGTCTCTCCAACTAGGCATTTTTATAATTCCTATACTACTTAAAATCTGTGCATATTTTTATGCCTTTCCAATCCATTTAGCTACTAGCCTTTAGATTAATGAAAACTGGCCATTTAACCTTGTAACAGCCCAATTAAATGGTTTCAATACTTTTGCAAGGAAAATGAATCAAATTGTCAGCCTAGCCTGTTAGACTGGATAAGTTGGTGCTGCTTACACATCTAGCTTTGCATACAGCTGCTTCTGCAGTTCCTCTCTGCATCCAACCTAATCCCTAACTTTCCTCTAGCTCTACACATTCAGTGGTCCTGAATCTAGCACATCTCCATTAAATCTTCACACTTGCTTTCTTTAATTCCGGCAAGGCTTCACTTGCTCATTGAAGATTAATTTGACAATTTACTTGTGTTCAGTTGGTCATCCACATGTTCAAGTACCAAAAAGGGTAGAGAGAGATTTTCTATTTGGGTGTTTCTTTTTTTTTTCATATAAAACTATTTTTTATTACATCTTTTCCTCAATTACATTTCCAATGCTATCCCAAAAGTCCCCCATACCTTCCCCCCTACTTCCCTACCCACCTTTTCCCATTTTTTTGGCCCTGGCATTCCCCTGTACTGGGGCATATAAAGTTTGCATGTCCAATGGGCCTCTCTTTCCAGTGATGGCCAACTAGGCCATCTTTTGATACATATGCAGCTAGAGTCAAGAGCTCCGGGGTACTGGTTAGTTCATAATGTTGTTCCACCCATAGGGTTGTGGATCCCTTCAGCTCCTTCGGTACTTTCTCCAGCTCCTCCATTGGGGGCTCTGTGATCCATTCACTAGCTGACTGTGAGCATCCACTTCTGTGTTTGCCAGGCCCCGGCATAGTCTCACAAGAGACAGGTATATCTGGATCCTTTCAGCAAAATCTTGCTAGTGAATGCAATGGTGTCAGCATTTGGATGCTGATCATGGGATGGATCTCTGGATATGGCAGTCTCTAGATGGTCCATCCTTTCATCACAGCTCCAAACTTTGTCTCTGTAACTCCTTCCATGGGTGTTCTGTTCCCAATTCTAAGGAGGGGCATAGTGTCAAGAAGGTGGACTCCAGAAAATCTAATAACCCCATTAAAAATGGGGCTCAGAACTGAATGAAGAATTCTCACCTGAGGAATACCGAATGGCAGGGAAGCACCTGAAAAAATGTTCAACATCCTTAATCATCAGGGAAATGCAAATCAAAACAACCCTGAGATTCCACCTCACACTAGTCAGAATGGCTAAGATCAAAAATTCAGGTGACAGCAGATGCTGGTGAGGATGTGAAGAAAGAGAAACACTCCTACATTGTTGGTGGAATTGCAAGCTTGTACAACCACTCTGGAAATCAGTCTGGCGGTTCCTTAGAAAATTGGACATAGTACTACCGGAGGATCCAGCAATACCTCTCCTGGGCATATATCCAGAAGATGTCCCAACTGGTAAGAAGGACACATGCTCCACTATGTTCATAGCAGCCTTATTTATAATAGCCAGAAGCTGGAAAGAACCCAGATGCCCCTCAACAGAGGAATGGATACAGAAAATGTGGTACATTTACACAATGGAGTACTACTCAGCTATTAAAAAGAATGAATTTATGAAATTTTTGGGCAAATGGATGGACCTGGAGGGCATCATCCTGAGTGAGGTAACACAATCACAAAGGAACTCACACAATATGTACTCACTGATAAGTGGATATTAGCCCAAAACTTAGGATACCCAAGATATAAGATACAGTTTGCTAAACGCATGAAACTCAAGAAGAATGAAGACTGAAGTGTGGATATTTGGGTGTTTCTATACCCATGTTTAACACAATTTCTGATGAAGTGTAGCTATGTTTGACATGTTCAGTAAGCACTTGATGGTATCTTTAAATACACAGTCATGGGGACAGAGAGATGACTCTGTGGTTAAGAGCACTTGTTCTTGCATAAGACCCATGTTCTGTTCCCAGCACCATATGGGAACTCACAGCTATCTGTATCTCCAATTCCTGGAGATCTGACACACTCTTCTGGACTCCCTGAGCACCAGGTTCATACATGCTACACACACATAAATGCAGGCAAGTCAATATACACATAAAATTAAACTTAATGTAAACTAAAAGAATAAAAGTGCTCCAACATAATTGCAACTGCTTTTATAGCTGAGATTTTCTTCTTTTTTTTAAAATATTTTTATTAGGTATTTCCTCATTTACATTTCCAATGCTATCCCAAAAGTCCCCCATACCCTCCCCACCCACTCCCACTTTTTGGCCCTGGCATTCCTCTGTACTAGGGCATATAAAGTTTTCAAGTCCAATGGGCCTCTCTTTCCAGTGATGGCCGACTAGGCCATCTTTTGATACATATGCAGCTAGAGTCAAGAGCTCCGGGGTACTGGTTAGTTCATTATGTTGTTCCACCTATAGGGTTGCAGATCCCTTTAGCTCCTTGGGTACTTTCTCTAGCTCCTACATTGGGGGCCCTGTGATCCATCCAATAGTTGACTGTGAGCATCCACTTCTGTGTTTGCTAGGCCCCGGCATAGTCTCACAAGAGACAGCTATATCTGGGTCCTGAGATTTTCATATTTCTTTTTAAACAGTGGCAAAAATCTTTCTACATAGTTAGTGATGAAAAAAAAAAAACCAGATCATTCAGTCTAGAGCTGTTGCTTTTTTAACTTTCCATACTCTAGTATAGTCAACATTTGATAACTCTCTCTCAGAATCTATTATAGTAATACTCTTGGCTGAAAGACATGGCAGTAATATGACCTTTCTCCCTTGAAGTCCTGCAGGTAGTAATTCCTCATTTGCCCCTCTGATTTAAATAAGGGTGTCAGTTTTTTTCATTTCTTCCTCCTGATCTGGTTTGACATCTTCTGCATGTATAATACTGGACCCACAATTTCACAGATAGTAATGGTACCTACCCCAACTCCTGAATTGAGAGAGAGCTATTTGAATGATCAGATTTTAAATTATTGAAGATTCAAAATTCATGATGAGGCAAAAAAATATTAGGTACAGCATAATTAAGTTAGCATTTGCTGAGCATCTATGCTTGTTATTGTCTAACAAGCTGTCATTGTGTTGGTATTTGTGTGCATATACCTGTCAGAAAGCTTGACTCCTGTTAAAGATTCCTATCATGCTTGAATTCCACTTAGAAGTGGGAGCAAAATAGTCATTGGGGGTAGAGGGAGGGAGGTGGGTGAATGGGAGAGGGAAGGGGGAGGGGGATATGAGGGCAAGATCAGGCAAAGGAAGAGACTGGATTGAAGCCCAGAGGGCCAGGTGAATAAATGGAAATTTGCAGCTGCCAGGGCTGGGGTTTGGGGCCACTCTCTAGGAAGTCCCAGAGACCCAGGATGAGGGAGGCTTCCAGGAGTTAATGCACATGACTTTAGCCAAAGTGCCCAATAGTGGGGATATGGAATCTGAAGAGACAACCTCCAATAGCCAGACAAGTCCCACAGTGGAGGGATGTGGCACCAACCAACCTATAAACTTTTGACCCAAATTTGGTCCTGTCTAAAAGAAATGCAGACAAAGATGGAGCAAAGACTGAAGCATTGGCTGACCAGTCCCATTTTGAGTCCCATCCTATGGGCTGGCACCAATCCCTCACACTATTAATGATGCTATGTTGTGCTTGCAGACAGGAGCCTAGCATAGCAGCCCTCGGAGTGGCTCCACCCTGCAGCTGACTGAGACAGATGCAGATACCCACAGACAAACACTGGATGAAGGTCAGGGACCCCTATGGAAGAGGTAGGGGAAGGACTGAAGGCCCTTAAGGAGATGGCAACCCCAAAGAAAGATCAACAGTGTCAACTAACCTAGACCCTGAAAGATTCCAGAGACTGAATCACCAACCAAAGAGCATACAGTTGTTGGGCCCAGGCCCCTGGCACATATGTAGCAGAGGGCTGCTGTGTCTGGCTTCAGTGGGAGAGGATGCACTTAATCCTTCAGAAAAGGTGCAGGGTAGGGTAGAGGAAGAATACCCAGGGGAGCTCTCAAAAAAACACCAACCAAAGAAGAAAGAGAGAGAGAGAGAGAGAGAGAGAGAGAGAGAGAGAGAGAGAGAGAGAGAGAGAGAGAGAGAGAGAATGGAATGAGAGCTATGGAACATATGTAGCAGACATGCAGCTCAATCTGCATTTGGGCCCCCAACAACTAGAGCATAGGGTCTCCCTGAAGCCGTAGCCTGACTTGGTATCTATTTTCCAATATGGCTGCCTTGTCTTGCTTCAGTGGGAGAGGATGAGCTTAATTCTGAGATATTTGATTTGCCAGGATTGTGGGGGTAGGGCATATAGAGTGTGCTCTCTCAAAGGTGAAGGGCATAGGGTATGGAAGGAACTCATGAGGGGATACCAAGGGAGACAGCATTTGGGACATACATACATACATACATACATACATACATACATACATACGTATGTACATATTTCTATCTAGAAATAATATAAATAGAGAAAAGAGAGGAAAAAAGTCCCACAAAACCAGCCTTATTAAGAAAATAGAAGCAATGAATTTGCTAAGGTACAAAAACATGATCCAACTCCAATCTTGGGTATTTTGTTATGAAATTTATATAAGTTCCCGTATTTCAAGTCATAGTTTTCAATGCTGTCAATTATATTACTAAAACTGAAAGATTTTGAGCTATCATTCTATATAATATTCTTACCAAATCCCCTTGTTTCCTTGGCAGAAAAGATATAAATTGTCATTGCCTACTGCAACTGAACTTTGAAG
Source organism: Mus caroli (assembly GCF_978045245.1). Classification (NCBI taxonomy): domain Eukaryota; kingdom Metazoa; phylum Chordata; class Mammalia; order Rodentia; family Muridae; genus Mus; species Mus caroli. Next base: position 97,240,517 of record NW_028227267.1, on the reverse strand, counting down.
TATAAAACTCCTTTTGGCCAACCTAAATCAACCATGTAATGTAGCCCCTTTGGGTAATAATTACACCTGAAATATGCACCTGAATAGAAGAAAAAAATTCTCAATTCCAGCTTCTATTCATTTAGGTTTATGAAAACTGACATGAATTTCTTGAGTCTCCTGTTCAAAAAAATATACTTCTACATTTCTCAAGATACTTACTTGCTAATATATGCTTGTAAATTCTCAGACTCTCATTACAATACAAACACACACATACACACACATACATGCATGCAGACACACACACACACTTATTGTTTTTTAATAAATTAGCAAAATGTGTATCTTATATGTCCTTTAACATATAATCTATTATTCTAATAAATGTATGATTGAGTCAGCTCACAAATAGCAAACTTTTAGGTTTAATGACCTGCTTTCCAAATCAGTTGTTAAATATCCTGAACAAGCATGCTCCCTTAGCATGCATGTCAGAAGACTTCCTGTGTCCTCAAAATATTTATATTCATTACAATAGTAAATTGTTTACATCATCATCAATATGTTAGAAAATTAATATTGATAAAGGCATTTTATACTTATTGGAAAAACAGTTCTCCGTTAGACCATAAAAAGAAACTCCTGGTCAGCTTCAAGGCTCTTTTCATTATTTAAGGAGAGGATTAAAAGTATATCCTCTGCAGAAAAGCTGAGGCGAAATTTCCTCTTGTTTATTGTTTTCTGTGCTAAAATAGACAAGTAGAGTGATGATTCATTTATATGGCAGATCAGTATGTCCTGTAGAATAGCAGCAGGGATGCTCAGGAGAAGGAAATGTGTGTCATACCCATGAGGACCATCCACTCATCCACACCAAACCACTTTCTCTCTAGTTAATCAACCTGGGTGACTGCATGACAGTAAAAGCAATAACAAATACATGCCACTATGTAACTCTGTCTTTCCCTACCCAGGTTTATGAATTTCAGGTGTACTTTCGAGTGCCTTATAGTGCCTGGTTTAAAAGACACCTACTGTGTCTCAAAGAAATTACACTCTTCTTTTTCCCAGAGTATAGACATGGCTAAGTAAGGTTCACGTCCAAAGCTCATAGAAAATGTAGTTCAAATTCTCTTGCACAATATGTGCACTCTTATCCATAGACAACCCAAAGCACTATAGTTTATTCATTGTAAAATTTTATATTGTGCAAAGAAATCTATGCAAACAAAAAAATAATCATACTCTTACTGCTTAGAGAAGACCTCTCAGAAATCCTTTTAATATATTATAGTATATTTGTAAAAACCAAGGCTGAGAGTACAAAACTTCTGCTAGATTTTTTAAATATTGCTTTTTAATCTCAGGACAATCACTTTATCTGCAGGCAAGAAGTTAATCATTTTCAATTTGATGTAAGTTCATTCCTACCATAAAGTTTAAAACCCATGTAAAATTTGCTCAAAAAATAGCATTTTCTATCAATTTGGTTTTTTGCCTTCTTTAAATCTCCACAATCATATCTAAGTTGTTCTGATCACTTCAAGCACAGTTTTACTATATATCATCTAGTCCTGTTCTATTTTACATTCATTTTGTTGGTCTATAAAGAGAAACTCTATACAATCTTTATTTTATCTTCTTCCATTTGACATGACTTCTCCATCTTCTTCTCTTTAGGAATGAACTTTCTTGGAACTCCAGTTGTCTGTCAGTCAAATCCACACACTCTTTGAGGGGAAAGGAAAACAATTAGCCACTCAAGTAAAACTCTACAGAGCTTCATGAAACACTAAGACTATTACTGCTGTGCATTTATCTTAGTGCTCCATTGCTGTGAAAAGACACCTTGACCATTACAGCTGTTATAAAGGAAATGTTTAATCAGTCTGGCTTACATCTTCAACAGTTTAGTCCATTATAAACATGAGTGGAAGAACGGAGGCACCCAGGCAGATGTGGTGCCACAGAGGTAGCTGAGACTTCTACATCAAGGGTAGCAGGCAGCAGGAAGAGAGAGACACTGGGCCTGGCTTGAGCATTTGAAAACTCCAAAGCCCACCCCACAATGACACACTTATTCCAAGAAGGTCACAACATCCATTCTAACAAGGCCATGCTTAGTCCAAGAAGGCCACCCTTTCTGATCTCTCAAGTAGTATTGCTCCCTACTGACCGCACATCCAAATATTTGAGGTGAGGTGGGGGGTGGGGCTATTCCTAGTCAAACCACCACAGTTTCTTAGAGATTACAACCAACATAGCACTTCTTTGAAAGTCTTCTTGCCTCCCCAGTCAGTCTTTGAAGCATAAGACACAGTCTCTCCTAGCACCTGTCAATCACATCATAGTTCTAGGTTTTAGAACTCTCCTCAACTGATCTCAGTCCCACCTTCCTCCAGAGGAGACTTTCTCCATACAAGTTCTTAGAACAGAGCCACACCCTGTGCAGTATGAATCACCCCCAACATACACCAGCTTAGATGACCGACTTGGACTCTAGACCTAAGCTTATTTCCAAAATATCTGTGAGAGCAAAATCTGGTTGCCTTCATGCTGAGCTTTTGAGAAATAGAATATATGACCATTCTGGCTTTGGAGAATCTCTCTGATACAAATCTCAAGAGTCTATTTAGAAACTTGGAAATCAAGGTATTGGCATTTTGTCCTCTGTATTCTACGGGATATCTTCTGTGTGAGTTCATGTTGATGAAGTAGGAGGGGAAAGGGCACAAAAAAAATAAATAAAAAGAATTAGAGTTAATAGAGAATTCCAGGAAACAGAATAGAGCTCTGAAATCTGTCAGTCAGCTTGCCTGCTTAGCTACTATCTGTCCACCCACCTGCCTGCCTAGTTGTCTTTGTCTGCAGAAAGATTTGCTTTTCTTCATTGTTTTTAATTTGGTTTAGTTTTGCCCCTTGAAGAAGTCAGTCTGTCCACTCCTCAAGTTCCAAAAGTAATTGAAACACTTAATTTGCAGCTTGGCATCCACAGATATTGACATTCCTCTGCCCTCACATTTTAGAGCTAATGACTAGATGAAAGTCATTTCCTTCTGCCTCCAATCATGAAGTTTCATATGAAAGATAAATAATGTATAACAGGGGGTTCTCTAGAAGAGCCAAACTGATAGCAATGAATAAACATTGAAACAGGGTTTTATCAGAGTGGCTTATCACAATATTTTCTGGGTATTCAACCAACAGCTATCATCATTCTAATGAGGCTCGGTCAATGAAAATCTTATGGTCCTAATCTGGTGCTGAGAGATTGGAAGAGTGGGGAACCACTTGTCTTTAATGAACATTTGGGAAGCTGAATAATCTGGGATCTGTTATCAGCAAAAGATGTGCTAACAGTGGGAACAGTGTCTCCAGAAGCCAAAAGATAGCAGGACCAGCAGCAAACAGTAGGAAAGCAGGGAAAAGAAAAAGGGGAGATTTCCCCAGGACTTCCTTATATCTGGACTCTGCAGAAGGTGCCAGCTCCATTTCAATTAAAATAATAGAGAATAACTTTCACAAGTGTGCACAGATATTCTACATGGGCAATTCTATATATTCTTAACTTGAGAGTCATTAGCGATCACAAACAATATGTCAAAAGGAATATATTATTATTGTCTAGCAAATTTGAACACCAAAATAGGATTGTTTTTCCTTGACATTTACTTTGGAACTCAAACTGGATATTGGATGTAGTCTCTGGAATGGATTTGGGCACACAAACCTGTCAAATCTTCATCAGGAACTTGCTAGAAAAATTCTTCCATGCCCTTTCATACTTCTTTTTCATGATTCTGTTAACTCCTTTCTCCATCCTTATCACAGGTTCCAGGAGACGCTAAATGTTATCTGTAAGGGGGCACACAGTAAATATTTTGCATACTATATGACCCCTGTTGCAGCTACCCAGCTTTTTTGCAGTAGGACAAATTTGCCTCAAAAATACATACATAAATAGTCTCCATTGTATACCAGGTAACTTAATTATGGAGTCAAGTGGTTCTTCACATTCACACTGTTAAGCAATGTTTTAATTATTTTCCATTGTTGAAAATGCCCTCCCTTTTCCATTCATTTTTCATTCTTTGCTATATTGATCTTAAGGGGTGCAGCCTCTCCTGCTGGCATGACATAACATCAGTTATACATATTTCTCAACTAGAATTAATGATCTTCTGTAGAGGATCACTAGAAAGGAAAAAAAAATGGGACTATGTTGGGGGAAACAAAAGGTGTTGAGAAAGTGAATCCAACCATCCACATGAGTGAGGAAAGAAAAGCAGCCCAAGAACCATTTTCAGAAGATGAGGAAACTGCAGGTGTACACCAAAGCATGACGTGAAATACATTACTGTATGTCCTTCTATAAGACACCAGAGGAGCACATTCAGAGCTGTCACATTCTACGTGGGCAAGAAACATGATTCAGGGTGCTTTTTCTATCAAAATCCCTCAATCAAAAGTCCAAAGGAATAGAACAAACTATAGCTGTCATACTGTCCAAGAATGTCCAGCTATGTGCCCAGTTACTGTCAATTTAGTTGGTAATCTTAAAAACATCTAAGTAGTGACAGTCATGTACAGGGGGATTTATAAACATAGAAAGCCAAAGAAATAAAACAACTCTGGAGTATGGAATGGAGAGGCTCAGTCCTTTCTCAAAGCAGCTAAAGTAAAAATGTACCAAGAAAAATGGTTCTGGGTGCCATAAAGAGAAAAGTAAGACTGTCCTAGGAAATGCTTTTAGGGAAGTCACCACAAAGGCTTGCCCTGTGTAATAAACATGTACTCTTCACTTCTTCTAATGCACTTTTCAAGTTAGCATACAAAATAATGAGTTTCATTATATTCTTTATTCTACTCATGTCCACTCCTCCTACTCCCCTACCTCCCTCTTGCTACTTCTCTTTGCTCATTCCCTCCTATAGCCCCACTTCTACTACTGTATCTCATACAGCCCATCATCCTTTCTCATTTCATTTTCTTCTCTCTGTACCATCTCCCTTTATATCTCTCTTTTCCATCATAATTCTCTTTCTAATCACACACACACACACACACACACACACATACACACACACACACATACACACACACACACACACACACACACATGGGTGAGGGGGATATTTAGGAACCAGACCATTTGTCAACTTAACATTTACAGAAAACTGCATGCAACTGGATATCATGATGTTATTCATAGTGGTTAGAGAATCATTGATTCATCAGAGATTAAATGACCCCTACCTCATATGCAGGAAGATGTGCAAATCCTGACTTAAAATGTAGACTGTAACTGTGTGCTGAATAGAGCAATTGTGTCAGCAAATACTGAAGTGTGCACTTAAGAAAAGTCAAATCTGGAAAATAGAAACTGGAGGATAGTGGGAGGGAATATGAGGAGAGACAGTGAAAATTAAGAGGCATTTGGGGCTAATATGGAAACCTAATACAGTAGAAACCCCTTAAAATATGTGCATACATCGATGAAGGCGATTCAAATTAACTTGACAAATGGGAAAACAGAGACCCAACTGGCCATGTCTTGTCACCAAATGAAGCTTTTAGTACCGGGTTCTGGTTACATCTAATTGAGTTGTTGACCAAAGGGGCCCCACAGGAGTCTCCAAACATCCCAGGCTGTTTCTGAAACAATGGGTTGCTCTCAAAAACACCTGACAGCAAAGCCTGATTGCTGAAGACTATACTCACACAACTCATTGAACATTTAAGCCTAAGTAGAGCCTTCACACGCATGTTCTAGTGTTTTTGTTTTAAGAAGGGACTCTGCACATTATTAAAAGAAGTGTAATACCAAGATATGCTATGATAATGGTGGCATAAAGCTTGTGGAAGTAACCAACCAATAGCTGATTTGAATTCAGGTCCACTCTATGACAAGGAATCTCTACCCAACAAATACTGTCTATCAAAAACCTAAGACTATGGCAAGACCAAATAATACTGATGCAGATGGGGGCTGATAAAATGGCCCCTAATGTTGTTATTCTTTCCTCACAGACCTTGTTCAACCATCATCAGGAATGCTTACCCCTAAATAAAATTGTCATTGGACGGTGGATGGATCAAAGGACCTGAGTGAAGATGTGAAGGGAGTGATTTGGGTAAAGCCAGGAAGAGAGGGCCAGAGAACAAACAGAAACCAGCGGCTGAGGTATGGGTGTGTGTGGGGGGGGGGGGCTGGGGGGGCGGAGAGGTCTTTAGGACATGCTAGAGACCTGGGATGTCAGAGGATCCAGGAAGTCTATGAGGGTCTCTTTAGCTGAGACTCCTAGAAATAGAGAATATAGAACCTGAAGTTGCCACCTCCTGTAGCCAGGCAGGACTCCCAGTGGAGAAATAAGGACCCCAAGCCACTCACAGAACCTTCGGCCCAAATTTGTTCTGCCCATAAGAAGTGCAGGGACAAAGATGGAGCAGAGACTGAGGGGATGGCCAACCAATGACTGGCCCAGATTGAAATGCATCCCATGGGCAAGAACCAATCCCTGACACTACTAATGGTACTCTTGTTATGCTTGTAGACAGGAGCTTACTTAGCATAACTGTCCTCTGAGAGCCTCCATCCAGAAGCTGACTGAAACAGATGCAAAGACCACACAGTCAATCATTAGATGGAGCTCAGGAAATCTTGTGGAAGAGTTGGGGGAAGGATTAAGGAATGAAGAGAGGACAGGGACCTACAGAGTTAACTAACCTACACCCTTGGGCTCTCAGAGACTGAACCACCAACCAAAGAGCATGCAAGGGCTGAACCAATCCCTACCCCCACCCCCTTCCCCTGAACATATGTAGCAAAAGGGAAGCTTGGTCTCCATGGTGATCCCCAACAAGTGGGACAGGGCTAACTCTGACTCTGCTTGTTGCCTGCTATAGATCCTGTTCCTCTAACTGGGCTGCCTTGTCTGTCCTCAGTGGGAGAGGATGTACCTAGCCCTGCAGTGATTTGAGGTGCCGGGGTGAGTTGTTACCCAGGGAGATATCACCCTTCTCAGAGATGAAGGATAGGAGGAGATAGGGGACAGAGCAATGGGAGGTGGGGGAAGACTAGGAGGAGATGGGCCTGTGATCTCTATGTAAAATGAGTAAAACAGTAAATTAACGGGGAAAAAAATAAAAGCTTCCCTCTCCTGCAGATGGGAGCAGATGTAGAGATCTGCAGCCAGGCATTATAAAGAGCACAAGAGACCTTGGGACACTCATCCCAAACAGAATGTCTCCTGCACATCCCTCCCCTCCAGCTCAGGGCAGCCCAGGGAAGAGGGGGCAGAAAGAGTGTAAGAGCCAGAGCAGAGCAGATGTAGGACACCAGGAGAACAAGGCCCTCTAAATCAACACAAGCAAAGTTCTCAAGATCTCACAGAAACTGAAGCAGTAAGCTCAGGGTCTGAGTGGGTCTGTACCAGGTATCCTACACTAACAATACAGTTTATTGGGTTCTTGAGTGTGTATAAGGACGGGTCTCTGCCTCTTTCCTTCCCTTTCCCTTTCCCTTTCCCATTCCCTTTCTCTTTCCCTTTCCCTTTCCCTTTCCCTTTCCCTTTCCCTTTCCCTTTCCCTTTCCCTTTCCCTTTCCCTTTCCCTTTCCCTTTCCCTTTCCCTTTCCCTTTCCCTTTCCCTTTCCCTTTCCCTTTTTCCTTTCCTTTCCTTTTTTGTGCCTATCTTGTCTGACTTGAGTTTTTGTTTTATCTTATTACATTTTATTTGGTTGTATTTTTAAAAAATAATGCATAAATGCATCTAAACCTAGCCACTAAGGTAAAGGTTAACAGTAGAACTGTCACCTGTCCCTACTGGGAGACTGAAAATGAGCTTCCTTCAATGGAATGGCACTGGTTACCTCAGTCACTCCAGGGCAAATCTCATGCTCAGGAGTAATGGGCCAACAACTAATGGACTCCACGGGTTCTTCTGGGTGTGCTTTTGTTTGGTTACGGTTTGGTGAGAATTTTGCTTGTTTTCCTTTTGGGGTCTTCTTGATTTTGTTTTCTAGATTTGGGGTATCTTGTCATATTGGGTTATTGCTTTGTTTATTGAGAAATAAAACATTGGGTGGCTAGGGAGGAAGTAAGGATCTGAATGAAAATGGCAGAGGGGAAGAATATGTTCAGAATATATTTAAATGTAACAATTGTTTTATATAATAAAATTTCTTTTAGCAAAAAGAAAAATAAAGGCCAAATTATCCAGGCATGGAGGTACACACCTGTAATCCAAGAGTTTGCAGCAGAGGCAGGAGAGTCAAATAATCAATGGGCTGTCTAGTGAAACCTTGTTCAAAACACCAAGAAAAAGTGGAGAAAAAAATGAGAGAAAGAAGTGGAGAGGATGGAGAAGTATGAAGATGAGGGAGGAATATAGAGAAGTAAGAGAAGAATGGAAGTAAGGGAAGAAACGATCAAATAACATCCAATGGCCACTGTCTTTAGTCATCTGGAAAAATCATTGCACAAATATCAATGGAATTCATCATCTACATAAGCAGCAGATGGTAGCCTGTGGGAAGAACTAAGTGGAAAATCAAACTATAATTTGATGGTAACTAAATAAGCATGGGATTGTAGAGAGGCTATTTGATATCACAATAGTTTAATGGCATTAGGGTGATATAAAACATGTCCACTAGCCCAGAGAAATCCGTCTGAGTAGATGCAGAGCTCTGTATGTTTTGCCTAGAATAACTTGAAATTCCCACACAAGAGCAACACATTTCTCAGGAAGACAAGTATGTGAGTCTCAAAGGTGTGACCGCCAGAATGTTATTTTGGGGGGCATTGTGGGATAAAGACTGGCAGCATTTTTCTCCCATCTGCCTCTTTTTCTACATCTCTGCTACTGAGCAACCATTACTTCGATGCTGAGCCTTGTGTGGCTTTGGTGGAGACAGAGTGACATGGTTCCTGCCCCTGGGACAGGGCCCTGGTGTGAACCTCCATGAGAGTCTATGGCTGCTGTGGGCATAAAGCTTGTTTGTGTTTTAACATAGTACATATTTTCTGGAATCAGTACTAGCAGTGGAGGACTCTTTCCTTCCTAGAAATGTTCTCCCTAGTAATGTTAATGACTCCATGACAATTGGAAACTGCACAAGTTCAGGGGTCGAGGGTATGGCTATGTCTCAGCAAAATGGTAAACACTGAGACCTTCTAGTCAGTCCTTAAGGCAATGGGAAAGAGCTCTAAATACGTGAGTTTGAAAATGCATAATTTCTCAACTATGCAAACGGATCTAAAGGAATCATGGTAGCTACACTATGAGCCAGTTTGTCAGAAAGATGCAAAGACAGGAAAGTAGAAAAGCAGGCAGATTCTTGAGTTGAAGGTCAGCCTGGGTCAGAGGAAGCCCAGGCCCAGGTGTGGTAGAAATGGTAATTTCTAGACAGGATCCCACCCAACTAGATTATCTTCAGTGCTTAACAAATCAGACAGTTCTCTGAATTCTTTTGCAATGTTAAAAAAAAAAAAAGGTATGCTTGTTGGCTCCTAAGAATTAAAGGTCTGGGGGTCACAGCATGCCAATGCACAGGGTAAACAAAAGGATATCAGAAGTAAATGACTAAATTGATATGTAAATTTTAAAAAGAGTGGGCTCTTGGTCTGCATAAGATGAGCTAGCAGTTCTTTAGAATTTTTCTCTAGAGAGAGCTGAGCTATCTGGAGATCTCTGGAGAGCAAAAACAGCTCTTCAAGAATTTTTTTCTAACAGGATTTCTGACTTGGTCAAAAGATCTAATAATTTTTTATAGCAGGTTTTCTGACTTTAGTCAGAAAACCCATGAGATATCCAGATAGATTTTATAATTTTTATTAGCAGAAAGAGCTATCTCAACCACAGAGATTTTAGAATAGTAAGAAGAAGCTCTCTAGAGCAGAACAGAAGAGAGAGGCAGAGAGAGACAGAGACAGAGACAGAGAGAGGGACAGAGACAGAGAGACAGAGAGAGAGAGGGACAGAGACGGAGAGAGAGCTTGTAAGCAGTCTGGAAACTCATCTCAGCAGAAGCTAGGCTGCCAGCTTGAACCCATGATTTGCCTTTGAGTCATTCTTTTCTCCTTTCTCAAACATCCCTTCTCTCAGAACCCATCTCCAAGCTGAGGCTGGTCCTTGGCACTTTGATGGATAGTCATGGTTAATCATGAATGCCATCTTGACTTGATGTTGACATTGTATCTTGAATCAACTAAGTGACATACCACTGGGAAGGTCTGTGACGGCATTGCCAAGGAGCATTGATGGAGCGGAGGAGATATTCTCAATATTCAATTCTCAGTAGCAACTCAAATACAAAGTAGGAGGAAAACTTGTTGCTTTGCCTGTCTGCCGTCACTTCTTGTTGTTAATCACATCTATTCTATCGCTGCTACTGTTGCTATCATTCTTTGCTAGCATGGATCCCATCTTCAGCAGCAGCTCTGTTGGGATCCTTCAGGCCCTCAGGACACTAGGCTGAGGCTACTGGCTCATCCGGTTTCACCCATCAAGCAGCTGTGGCCTTCTCAACCTCTTTAGTGTACAGAATGTCATTATTGGACTACCGAGCACCTACTGGATATGTCAATCTAGTGAATCTCTTATATATTTTTATATATGAGAATATATATATTCTTATATACTATATATTAAAATTATGTATTATATTATATATTTTGTATATATTTTTACATACCAGTTTTAGGTGTTTTTATTATTCTAAAGTGTACTTTGGTTTAATTTATATATGACAAACTAAAAATACAACATATTAGTTTTAAGTTATTTTTTGAAATTATAATTACATCATTTCTTCCTTTTCCTCCCTCTAACCCCCCCCCATTTACCTTCATGATCTCTTCCAAATTTATGGCCTTTTTCCCACGAATTGATCTGTCTCTCTCTGCCCCCCCACACACACACACATCAACAAAGATAGTATACAGGTTGAACAAGTTGCATTTATTTAGGCATGTAGAGTCTTATTTATTTATATTAATATTGTATAAGACAGTCATATAAATCTTTTTTATAATGTCCAATCATTATATCTATTGTATTTCTCTTGAGTATTCCTACACAGAGTTTTGTTTAGATGAGTTTTAATACAGACAATTGAGTTTTAATCAAATCTTGTAAGCATGGGAACTATTCTTTATCTCTCCCATGATTTTGCTTTTAAACCTAAGGTAATATTATTTACTCAATTACTATGTTATGTGCTGTTAATATGAGCATCGTGAAAACTACCCAGGGACCTAAAGGCACACGTTACACACATTGGATTCCTCATCTGCTTAGGAGAATGCACATGGAGGGGCCCAGCTATGGATGTCAGCCCAGGAGATCATTTTACATTAGCTTGATTCCACAATTTCTACATTGATAGTGGCCTCTCTCTTTATGTAGTGTTCGCACAAGGACAAGTATAGAGCTAAACTCCTGGAGTACTTTGTGGAGTGAGAAATACTTATGATCATGAGGGTTATATGTCAGGAGATCCAGCTTTACGTATTATGAATAGCAATTGTGTGGTATAGAGGCCATGAAACATTACAACAGCATCCATTCAAAAGACCAGGATGAATCAGTGCACCCTGGTTAAGGATGAGGAGGAAAATAACAGAACCTAGGGAGATAATACCTGAGAATGTGTACTGCTTAGTTTGGAATATCAACTTTACAGGGTGGAAAACACAATGAAGAATGTAAGAAAGTACAGCAGTACATGCCAACAAGCAAACTAATGAGTAATCTAAGCTTTTCCCTAATAACTTGCTTAACTGTGGTCAGGCCACTGATGCTCACCATCACATTTGAGAAATGCTGACAATAAAGTTGCCTTTCAGGGTTAATGTCAAGACTAACTACAACAGTGCACAGAAAGTTCTTATTGCAGTATCTGACACATTGACTACTCTGATAAAAAAAAGCTATCACTTTCTTGTCTAGTGTTAGAGATTCTAATCATAGACTATTGCCAAGGAGTATCATAGCTGCTGGTCAGAAAGTATGTAGGGGTGTGTGTGTGTGTGTGTGTGTGTGTGTGTGTGTGTGTGTGTGTTTTTCTAAGTAAGTAAGTAGGCAAGCAAGCAAGTAAGTAAGTTATATTTGATTTTTCCTTTTTTCAAGAATGCCTGACTAGACTAAAAATAAAGAAAAGAAAATACCATTATGCTTATATACAAAAGATAATTCTTAAATATCTTAATCAATATAAAGTATGAAGGAGATCTAAAATTAGCCTTTTTAAAATGATAGATTCATTAATATTCTATATACAGTGAAGGCAATAAATTTATACAAAAATATTTTTGAATTTAAGAAGTCAAGAGAATATCTTTCTTAGTCAAAATTAATATTTCAAATTAAGTAGGAAAACTCAGAATTAATAGACAGGCAAAGGATGGTGACTCTATTCTGTCAAAGTATTGATGAGTCAATGAAGAAATTATGGCTGACATTCCATTCTTGGTTCAAACAAAAACTGTTCTGTTGTATCTGGGATTGCATACTGAGTTTTTTTCTCACATACAACCTACAGGTAATGCTTATGTTATGTCATTTACATTAAAAAAAATCTTGACAACAATTGGACAATCATGCTGGTTGTGTGTAGACTCAACACATAAGTAAGGATTTGGCTGGTACTGTATTTAGAGAATCAAGTTCCATTCCAAAGTGGGGGCCACTGGCTGGATTCTGACCTACACACTTACATTGCTTTATCTGTCAATCATTTCAATTCACTGAGCATTAAAGCTCAAATCCAGTATAATAAATTTAGGAGAATAAAACTGGAAAATCTTCATGCTATTTGTCCTTGATGTAGGATTATAAGTGTTTTTGCTGAAATCCTTTGTATGCAATCTATAATACTCCTAGTCCAGATTTTTGTCTCTAAGAGATTTTTGATTTTTTTTTCCACTGTTTTTTTTATTACATATTTTCCTCAATTACATTTCCAATGCTATCCCAAAAGTCCCCCATACCGCCCCCCACTTCCCTACCCTCCCATTCCCATTCTTTTGGCCCTGGTATTCCCCTATATTGGGGCATATAAAGTTTGCAAGTCCAATGGGCCTCTCTTTCCAGTGATGGCCGACTAGGTCATCTTTCGATACATATGCAGCTAGAGACAAGAGCTCCGGGGTACTGGTTAGTTCATCATGTTGTTCCAACTATAGGGTTGCAGATCCCTTTAGCTCCTTGGGTACTTTCTCTAGCTTCTCCATTGGGAGCCCTGTGATCCATCCAATAGCTGACTGTGAGCATCCACTCCTGTGTTTGCTAGGCCCCTGCATTGTCTCACAAGAGACAGCTATCTTTGGGTCCTTTCAGCAAAATCTTGCTAGTGTATGCAATGGTGTCAGCATTTAGAAGCTGATTATGGGATGGATCCCTGGATACGGCAGTCTCTAGATGGTCCATCCTTTCATCACAGCTCCGAACTTTGTCTCTGTAACTCCTTCCCTGGGTGTTTTGTTCCCAATTCTAAGAAGGGGCACAGTGTCCACATTTTGGTCTTCATTCTTCTTGAGTTTCATGCGTTTAGCAAATTGTATCTTATATCTTGGGTATTCTAAGTTTTGGGCTAATATCCACTTATCAGTGAATATATATTGTGTGAGTTCCTTTGTGATTGTGTTACCTCACTCAAGATGATGCCCTCCAGGTCCATCCATTTGGCTAGGAATTTCATAAATTCATTCTTTTTAATAGCTGAGTAGTACTCCATTGTGTAAATGTACCATAATTTCTGTATCCATTCCTCTGTTGAGGGACATCTGGGTTCTTTCCAGCTTCTGGCTATTATAAATAGGGCTGCCATGAACATAGTGGAGCATGTGTCCTTCTTACCGGTTGGGACATCTTCTGGATATATGCCCAGAAGAGGTATTGCTGGATCCTCCGGTAGTACTATGTCCAATTTTCTGAGGAACCGCCAGACTGATTTCCAGAGTGGTTGTACAAGCTTGCAATCCCACCAACAATGGAGAAGTGTTCCTCTTTCTCCACATCCTCGCCAGCATCTGCTGTCACCTGAATTTTTGATCTTAGCCATTCTGACTGGTGTGAGGTGGAATCTCAGGGTTGTTTTGATTTGCATTTCCCTGATGATTAAGGATGTTGAACATTTTTTCAGGTGCTTCCCTGCCATTCGGTATTCCTCAGGTGAGAATTCTTTGTTCAGTTCTGAGCCCCATTTTTTAATGGGGTTATTTGACTTTCTGGAGTCCACCTTCTTGAGTTCTTTATATATATTGGATATTAGTCCCTTGTCTGATTTAGGATAGGTGAAGATCCTTTCCCAATCTGTTGGTGGTTTTTTTGTCTTATTGATGATGTCTTTAGCCTTGCAGAAGCTTTGTAGTTTCATGAGGTCCCATTTGTCAATTCTCGATCTTACAGCACAGGCCATTACTGTTCTATTCAGGAATTTTTCCCCTGTGCCCATATCTTCAAGGCTTTTCCCCACTTTCTCCTCTATAAGTTTCAGTGTCTCTGGTTTTCTGTGAAGTTCCTTGATCCACTTAGACTTGACCTTAGTACAAGGAGATAGGAATGGATCGATTCGCATTCTTCTACATGTTAACAACCAGTTGTGCCAGCACCATTTGTTGAAAATGCTGTCTTTCTTCCACTGGATGTTTTTAGCTCCCTTGTCGAAGATCAAGTGACCATAGGTGTGTGGGTTCATTTCTGGGTCTTCAATTCTATTCCATTGGTCTATTTGTCTGTCACTATACCAGTACCATGCAGTTTTTATCACAATTGCTCTGTAGTAGAGCTTTAGGTCCGGCATGGTGATTCCACCAGAGGTTCTTTTATCCTTGAGAAGAGTTTTTGCTATCCTAGGTTTTTTGTTATTCCAGATGAATTTGCAGATTGCACTTTCTAATTCGTTGAAGAATTGATTTGGAATTTTGATGGGGATTGCATTGAATCTGTAGATTGCTTTTGGCAAGATAGCCATTTTTACAATGTTGATCCTGCCAATCCATGAGCATGGGAGATCTTTCCATCTTCTGAGATCTTCTATAATTTCTTTCTTCAGAGACTTGAAGTTTTTATTATACAGATCTTTCACTTCCTTAGTTAGAGTCACGCCAAGATATTTTATATTATTTGTGACTATTGAGAAGGGTGTTGTTTCCCTAATTTCTTCCTCGGCCTGTTTATTCTTTGGGTAGAGAAAGGCCATTGACTTGTTTGAGTTAATTTTATATCCAGCTACTTCACCGAAGCTGTTAATCAGGTTTAAGAGTTCTCTGGTGGAATTTTTAGGGTCACTTATATATACTATCATATCATCTGCAAAGAGTGATATTTTGACTTCATCTTTTCCAATTTTATCCCTTTGATCTCCTTTTGTTGTCGAATTGCTCTGGCTAGGACTTCAAGTACAATGTTGAATAGGTATGGAGAAAGTGGACAGCCTTGTCTAGTCCCTGATTTTAGAGGGATTGCTTCAAGCTTCTCACCATTTACTTTGATGTTGGCTACTGGTTTGCTGTAGATTGCTTTTATCATGTTTAGGTATGGGCCTTGAATTCCTGATCTTTCCAAGACTTTTATCATGAATGGGTGTTGGATCTTGTCAAATGCTTTTTCTGCATCTAACGAGATGACCATGTGGTTTTTGTCTTTGAGTTTGTTTATATACTGGATTACGTTGATGGATTTCCGTATATTGAACCATCCCTGCATCCCTGGGATGAAACCTACTTGGTCAGGATGGATGATTGTTTTGATGTGTTCTTGGATTCGGTTAGCAAGAACTTTATTGAGGATTTTTGCATCAATATTCATAAGGGATATTGGTCTGAAGTTTTCTATCTTTGTTGGGTCTTTTTGTGGTTTAGGTATCAGAGTAATTGTGGCTTCATAGAATGAGTTGGGTAGAGTACCTTCTGTTTCTATTTTGTGGAATAGTTTGTGAAGAACTGGGATTAGATCTTCTTTGAAAGTCTGATAGAACTCTGCACTAAACCCATCTGGTCCTGGGCTTTTTTTGGTTGGGAAACTATTAATGACTGCTTCTATTTCTTTGGGAGATATAGGGCTGTTTAGATCATTAACCTGATCTTGGTTCAACTTTGGTACCTGGTATCTGTCTAGGAACTTCTCCATTTCATCCAGGTTCTCCAGTTTTGTTGAGTATAGCCTTTGGTAGAAGGATCTGATGGTGTTTTGGATGTCTTCAGGATCTGTTGTTATGTCTCCTTTTTCATTTCTGATTTTGTTAATTAGAATACTTTCCCTGTGCCCTCTAGTTAGTCTGGCTAAGGGTTTATCTATCTTGTTGATTTTCTCAAAGAACCAGCTCCTTGATTGGTTGATTCTTTGAATAGTTCTTCTTGTTTCACTTGATTGATTTCGCCCCTGAGTTTGATTATTTCCTGCCCTCTACTCCTCTTGGGTGAATTTGCTTCCTTTTGTTCTAGTGCTTTTAGGTGTGTTGTCAAGCTGCTAATGTGTGCTCTTTCTAGTTTCTTTTTGGAGGCACTCAGAGCTATGAGTTTTCCTCTTAGAAATGCTTTCATTGTGTCCCATAAGTTTGGGTATGTTGTGGCTTCATTTTCATTGAACTCTAAAAAGTCCTTGATTTCTTTCTTTATTCCTTCCTTGACCAAGGTATCATTGAGAAGAGTGTTGTTCAGTTTCCACGTGAAGGTTGGCTTTCTATTATTTATTTTGTTATTGATGATCAGCCTTAGTCCATGGTGATCTGATAGGATGCATGGGACAATTTCAATGTTTTTGTATCTGTTGAGTCCTGTTTTGTGCCCAATTACATGGTCAATTTTGGAGAAGGTACCATGAGGTGCTGAGAAGAAGGTGTATCCTTTTGTTTTAGGGTAAAATGTTCTGTAGATATCTGCCAGATCCATTTGATCCATAACTTCTGTTAGTTTCACTGTGTCCCTGTTTAGTTTCTGTTTCCATGATCTGTCCATTGGTGAAAGTGGTGTGTTGAAGTCTCCCACTATTATTGTATGAAGTGCAATGTGTGCTTTGAGATTTACTAAAGTTTCTTTAATGAATGAGGCTGCCTTTGTATTTGGAGCATAGATATTCAGGATTGATAGTTCCTCTTGGAGGATTTTACCTTTGATGAGTATGAAGTGCCCCTCCCTGTCTTTTTTGATGACTTTTGGTTGGAAGTCAATCTTATCTGATATAAGAATGGCTACTCCAGCTTGTTTCTTCAGACCATTTGCTTGGAAAATTGTTTTCCAGCCTTTCATTCTGAGGTAGTGTCTATCTTTTTCTCTGAGATGAGTTTCTTGTAAGCAGCAAAATGTTGGGTCTTGATTGTGTAGCCAGTTTGTTAGTCTATGTCTTTTTATCGGGGAGTTGAGTCCATTGATATTAAGAGATATTAAGGAAAAGTAATTGTTGTTTCCTGTTATTTTTGTTGTTAAAGTTGGCATTCTGTTCTTGTGGCTGTCTTCTTTTAGGTTTGTTGAGGGATTACCTTCTTGTTGTTTCTAAGGCGTGGTTCCTGTCCTTGTATTGGTTTTTTTCTGTTATTATCCTTTGAAGGGCTGGATTCGTGGAGAGATAATGTGTGAATTTGGTTTTGTCGTGGAATACTTTGGTTTCTCCATCTATGTTAATTGAGAGTTTGGCTGGGTATAGTAACCTGGGCTGGAATTTGTGTTCTTTTAATGTCTGTATAACATCTGTCCAGGATCTTCTGGCTTTCATAGTCTCTGGTGAAAAATCTGGTGTAATTCTGATAGGCTTGCCTTTATATGTTACTTGGCCTTTTTCTCTTACTGCTTTTAGTATTCTATCTTTATTTAGTGCATTTGTTGTTCTGATTATTATATGTCGGGAGGTATTTCTTTTCTGGTCCAGCCTATTTGGAGTTCTGTAGGCTTCTTGTATGTTCATGGGCATCTCTTTCTTTAGGTTTGGGAAGTTTTCTTCTATAATTTTGTTGAAGATGTTTGCTGGTCCTTTGAGTTGAAAATCTTCATTTTCATCCACTCCTATTATCCGTAGGTTTGGTCTTCTCATTGTGTCCTGTATTTCTTGGATGTTTTGAGTTAGGATCTTTTTGCATTTTCATTTTCCTTGATTGTTGTGCCGATGTTCTCTATGGAATCTTCTGCACCTGAGATTCTCTCTTCCATCTCTTGTATTCTGTTGCTGATGCTTGCATCTATGGTTCCAGATTTCTTTCCTAGGGTTTCTATCTCCAGTGTTGCCTCATTTTGGGTTTTCTTTATTGTGTCTACTTCCCTTTTTAGGTCTAGTATGGTTTTGTTCATTTCCATCATCTGATTGGATGTATTTTCCTGTTTCTCTTTAAGGACTTCTACCAGTTTGGTTGTGTTTTCCTGTTTTTCTTTAAGGACTTGTAACTCTTTAGCCATGTTCTCCTGTAGTTCTTTAAAGTCCTTCTTGATGTCCTCTACCATCATCATGAGATATGCTTTTAAATCCAGGTCTAGTTTTTCAGGTGTGTTGGGGTGCCCTGGACTGGGCGAAGTGGGAGTGCTGGGTCCTGATGATGGTGAGTGGTCTTGGTTTCTGTTAGTAAGATTCTTACCTTTACCTCTCGCCATCTGGTAATCTCTGGAGTTGTTATAGTTGTCTCTGTTCAGAGGTTGTTCTTCTGGTGATTCTGAGTATCCTCTGTCAGCAGACCTGGGAGACAGGATCTCTCCTCTGAGTTTCAGTGGTTAGAGCACTCCCTGCTGACACGCTTTCCTCTTAAAGGGAAGGTGTACAGATATCTGGCGTTTGGACCTCCTCCTGGCCGAAGAAGAAGGCGGAAAACAGGACCTTTCACAGATGCTGTGTTGCTTTGGCAGGTCACAGAAGCTGTAGGCTTCTGTGGTGCACACTCTCAGCTGTGCAGACTAAGTTCCTAAGTTCAGTGGAGTCCTGGATCCAAGATGTGCTCCCTGCTCCTGAGGCAGAGGGCTCCTGTGCAGGGCAGACCACTGTCTTCCAGCTAGGAGGGTGCCGGATGTCTGTGGCCCCAAAAGGGTGCTGCCTCAGCGGCTCTGTGGCTCCCGCCTGTCCCAGAAGCTGTCTGCCTCTGTGGTCCTCACTCTAACCTGTACAGACTAAGTTCAGCGGAGTCCCGGAGCCAAGATGGCGCTCCCTGCAGGGCAGGTCACTGTCCTCCTACTGGGAGGGTGCCGGAAGTCTGTGGCCCCAAAAGGGTGCTGCCTCAGCGGCTCTGTGGCTCCCGCCTGTCCCAGAAGCTATCTGCCTCTGTGGTCCTCACTCTAACCTGTACAGACTAAGTTCGGCGGAGTCCTGGAACCAAGATGGCGCTCCCTGCAGGGCAGGTCACTGTCCTCCGGCTGGGAGGGTGCCGGATGTCTGCGGCCACAAAAGGGTGCTGCCTCAGCAGCTCTGTGGTTCCCGCCTGTCCCAGAAGCCGTCTGCCCCCGTGGTCCCCACTCTGACCTGTACAGACTAAGCTCGGCGGAGTCCCGGAGCCAAGATGGCGCTCTCTGCAGGGCAGGTCACTGTCCTCTGGCTGGGAGGGTGCCGGAAGTCTGCGGCCCCAAAAGGGTGCTGCCTCAGCGGCTCTGTGTCTCCCACCTGTCCCAGAAGCTGTCTGCCTCTGTGGTCCTCACTCTGACCTGTACAGACTAAGTTCGGCGGAGTCCCGGAGCCAAGATGGCGCTCCCTGCAGGGCAGGTCACTCTTGATTTTTTTAAGATTAGTTCTAATTATTATATTGAAGCAGACATGACTTGGCAGTCAAGAGTCCCTGTTGCTCTTTCAGATGTCTGAAATTAAGGTACCAGTATTCATGTCAGATGGTTCACAACTGTCTGTAACTCTAGCTCCAAAGGATCTATAATGCTTCTCTAGACTCCTTGCATTCCTGCACACACACATGCATACATGTACACACATACACACACACACACATTCTTGCCTTAGAAATTATTTGACAAAAGATCCTGCAAAATGTACAAATATTGTTAATAGAAAACAAATGATAAAAATGAATTAATATAAAAATTAGAGTTATAATTTAAGTTAAACTTTTATAATCCTGTAAATTCTACAGGAATTCTGTTTGCTGAGTTCTTAGTGAGCTTCTCTTTCTTAAGACCATATGTGTCATGTAATGGGAACTAGATTAAAATTCTTTAAGGTAGTGAGTTTATAAATGAGATAGAACTTTCTAAAAATGGATTAAAGTAGTATTTCATTGCAACACTCTAGAGATGACCAAACAACAACGTAACAGTTGTGGTGCATACAGGTCTCAAGTTCTGCTCAAGTGTTTACATGGTACTTATCTGTAGTCCTAGTCAATCACGAACATATGTATCATCACAGAAGAGAAAACTGATGGCCACTTATATCACTTCAGTCCCACTAGAAAGATGAGACATGGCCGCAGACATCCGGCCACCCTCCCATCCAGAGGACAGGAGTCCGCCCAACCCAGCACGGGAGCCCTCTGCCTCAGGAGCAGGGAGCACCATCTTGGTTCCGGGACTCCACCGAACTTAGGAACTTAGTCTGCACAGGTGAGAGTGTGCACCACAGAAGCTGACAGCTTCTGTGACCTGCCAAAGTAGCACAGCATCTGGGAAAGGTCCTGTTTTGGGCCTTCTTCTTCGGCCAGGAGGAGGTCCAAACACCAGATATCTGTGCACCTTCCCTGTAAGAGGAGAGCTTGCCAGCAGAGAGTGCTCTAACCACTGAAACTCACAGGAGAAAGCCTGTCTCCCAGGTCTTCTGATAGACAGTAATCAGAATCACCAGAAGAACAATCTCTAAATAGAGACAACTATAACAACTAACTCCAGAGATTACCAGATGGCGAAAGGTAAACGTAAGAATCTTATTAAAAGAAACCAAGACCACTCACCATCATCAGAACCTAGCACTCCCACTTTGCCCAGTCCAGGGCACCCCAACACACCCGAAAAGCTAGACCTGGATTTAAAAGCATATCTCATGATGATGGTAGAGGACATCAAGAAGGACTTTAATAACTCACTTAAAGAATTACAGGAGAACATTGCTAAAGAGATACAAGTCCTTAAAGAAAAACAGGATAACACAATCAAACAGGTAGAAGTCCTTAAAGAAAAACAGGAAAAGACAACCAAACAGGTAGAAGTCCTTAAAGAAAAACAGGAAAACACATCCAAACAGGTGATGGAAATGAACAAAACCATACTAGACCTAAAAAGGGAAGTAGACACAATAAAGAAAACCCAAAATGAGGCAACACTAGAGATAGAAACCCTAGGAAAGAAACCTGGAACCATAGATGCGAGCATCAGCAACAGAATACAAAAGATGGAAGAGAGAATCTCAGGTGCAGAAGATTCCATAGAGAACATTGGCACAACAATCAAAGAAAATGGAAAATGCAAAAACATCCTAACTCAAAACATCCAGGAAATCCAGGACACAATGAGAAGACCTAGCCTACAGATAATAGGAGTAGATGAAAATGAAGATTTTCAACTCAAAGGACCAGCAAACATCTTCGACAAAATTATAGAAGAAAACTTCCCAAACCTAAAGAAAGAGATGCCCATGAACATACAAGAAGCCTACAGAACTCCAAATAGACTGGACCAGAAAAGAAATACCTCCCAACACATAATAATCAGAACAACAAATGCACTAAATAAAGATAGAATACTAAAAGCAGAAAGAGAAAAAGGCCAAGTAACATATAAAGGCAAGCCTATCAGAATTACACCAGATTTTTCACCAGAGACTATGAAAGCCAGAAGATCCTGGACAGATGTTATACAGACACAAAAAGAACACAAATTCCAGCCCAGGCTACTATACCCAGGCAAACTCTCAATTACCGTAGATGGAGAAACAAAATTATTCCACGACAAAACTAAATGCACACATTATATTTCCACGAATCCAGCCCTTCAAAGGATAATAACAAAAAAAAAAAAAAAAACCAAACCAATACAAGGAAGGGAACCATGCCCTAGAAAAAACAAGAAAGTAATCCTTCAACAAACCTAAAAGAAGACAGCCACAAGAACAGAATGCCAATTTTAACAACAAAAATAACAGGAAGCAACAATTACTTTTCCTTAATATCTCTTAATATCAATGGACTCAACTCCCCAATAAAAAAACATAGACTAACAAACTGGCTACACAAACAAGACCCAACATTTTTCTGCTTACAGGAAACTCATCTCAGAGAAAAAGATAGACACTACCTCAGAATGAAAGGCTGCAAAACAATTTTCCAACCAAATGGTAAGAAGAAACAAGCTGGAGTAGCCATTCTAATATCTGATAAGATTGACTTCCAACCCAAAGTCATCAAAAAAGACAGGGAGGGGCACTTCATACTCATCAAAGGTAAAATCCTCCAAGAGGAACTATCAATTCTGAATATCTATGCTCCAAATACAAAGGCAGCCACATTCATTAAAGAAACTTTAGTAAAGCTCAAAGCACACATTGCACCTCACACAATAATAGTGGGAGACTTGAACACACCAATTTCACCAATGGACAGATCATGGAAACAGAAACTTAACAGGGACATAGTGAAACTAACAGAAGTTATGAATCAAATGGATCTAACAGATATCTACAGAACATTCTATCCTAAAACAAAAGGATATACCTTCTTCTCAGCACCTCATGGTACCTTCTCCAAACTGACCACATAATTGGTCACAAAACAGGCCACAACAGATACAAAAATATTGAAATTGTCCCATGCATCCTATCAGATCACCATGGACTAAGGCTGATCATCAATAATAAAATAAATAATAGAAAGCCAACATTCATGTGGAAACTGAACAACACTCTTCTCAATGATACCTTGGTCAAGGAAGGAATAAAGAAAGAAATTAAGGACTTTTTAGAGTTCAATGAAAATGAAGCCACAAGATACCCAAACTTATGGGATGCAATGAAAGCATTTCTAAGAGGAAAACTGATAGCTCTGAGTGCCTCCAAAAAGAAACTAGAGAGAGCACACATTAGCAGCTTGACAACACACCTAAAAGTTCTAGGAAAAAAGGAAGCAAATTCACCCAAGAGGAGTAGTCAGCAGGAAATAATCAAACTCAGTGGCCAAATCAACCAAGTGGAAACAAGAAGAACTATTCAAAGAATCAACCAATCAAGGAGCTGGTTCTTTGAGAAAATCAACAAGATAGATAAACCCTTAGACAGACTCACTAGAGGGCACAGGGAAAGCATCCTAATTAACAAAATCAGAAATGAAAAGGGAGACATAACAACAGATCCTGAAGAAATCCAAAACACCATCAGATCCTTCTACAAAAGACTATAATCAACAAAACCAGAGAACCTGGATGAAATGGAGAAGATTCTAGACAGATACCAGGTACCAAAGTTGAATCAAGATCAGGTTAATGATCTAAACAGCCCTATATCCCCCAAAGAAATAGAAGTAGTCATTAATAGTTTCCCAACCAAAAAAAGCCCATGACCAGATGAGTTTAGTGCAGAGTTCTATCAGACCTTCAAAGAAGATCTAATCCCAGTTCTTCACAAACTATTCCACAAAATAGAAACAGAAGGTACTCTTCCCAACTCATTCTATGAAGACACAATTACTCTGATACCTAAACCACAAAAAGACCCAACAAAGATAGAAAACTTCAGACCAATATCCCTTATGAATATTGATGCAAAAATCCTCAATAAAGTTCTTGCTAACCGAATCCAAGAACACATCAAAACAATCATCCATCCTGACCAAGTAGGTATCATCCCAGGGATGCAGGGATGGTTCAATATACAGAAATCCATCAATGTAATCCATTATATAAACAAACTCAAAGACAAAAACCACATGATCATCTCATTAGATGCGGAAAAACATTTGACAAGGCCCAACACCCATTCATGATAAAAGTCTTGGAAAGATCAGGAATTCAAGGCCCATACCTAAACATGATAAAAGCAATCTACAGCAAACCAGTAGCCAACATCATAGTAAATGGTGAGAAGCTTGAAGCAATCCCACTAAAATCAGGGACTAGACAAGGCTGTCCACTCTCTCCATACCTATTCAACATTGTACTTGAAGTTCTAGCCAGAGCAATTCGACAACAAAAGGAGATCAAAGGGATAAAATTGGAAAAGATGAAGTCAAAATATCACTTTTTGCAGATGATATGATAGTATATATAAGTGACCCTAAAAATTCCACCAGAGAACTCTTAAACCTGATTAACAGCTTCGGTGAAGTAGCTGGATATAAAATTAACTCAAACAAGTCAATGGCCTTTCTCTACCCAAAGAATAAACAGGCCGAGGAAGAAATTAGGGAAACAACACCCTTCTCAATAGTCACAAATAATATAAAATATCTTGGCGTGACTCTAACTAAGGAAGTGAAAGATCTGTATAATAAAAACTTCAAGTCTCTGAAGAAAGAAATTATAGAAGATCTCAGAAGATGGAAAGATCTCCCATGCTCATGGATTGGCAGGATCAACATTGTAAAAATGGCTATCTTGCCAAAAGCAATCTACAGATTCAATGCAATCCCCATCAAAATTCCAACTCAATTCTTCAATGAATTAGAAAGTGCAATCTGCAAATTCATCTGGAATAACAAAAAACCTAGGATAGCAAAAACTCTTCTCAAGGATAAAAGAACCTCTGGTGGAATCACCACCATGCCTGACCTAAAGCTTTACTACAGAGCAATTGTGATAAAAACTGCATGGTACTGGTATAGTGACAGACAAGTAGACCAATGGAATAGAATTGAAGACCCAGAAATGAAGCCACACACCTATGGTCACTTGATCTTCGACAAGGGAGCTAAAACCATCCAGTGGAAGAAAGACAGCATTTTCAACAAATGGTGCTGGCACAACTGGTTGTTATCATATAGAAGAATGCGAATTGATCCATTCCTATCTCCTTGTACTAAGGTCAAATCTAAGTGGATCAATGAACTTCACATAAAACCAGAGACACTGAAACTTATAGAGGAGAAAGTGGGGAAAAGCCTTGAAGATATGGGCACAGGGGAAAAATTCTTGAATAGAACAGCAATGGCTTGTGCTGTACGATGGAGAATTGACAAGTGGGACCTCATGAAACTGCAAAGCTTCTGCAAGGCAAAAGACACCATCAATAAGACAAAAAGACCACCAACAGATTGGGAAAGGATCTTTACCTATCCTAAATCAGATAAGGGACCAATACCCACTATATATAAAGAACTTAAGAAGGTGGACTCCAGAAAATCAAATAACCCCATTAAAAAAATGGGGCTCAGAACTGAACAAAGAATTTTCACCTGAGGAATACCGAATGGCAGCGAAGCACCTGAAAAAATGTTCAACATCCTTTTTTTTTTTTTTTGTCAAGAATTCAGAATTTTTATTTTGAGACCACAATTATTTGAATGGTGAAAAGATATTGTAGATTTATGTGAGTAGAAAAAGAAATTCTGGTTAATTCAGGCAATTTAAGTTCAACCCAATATAGATTGTAAATACTTAATGTCTCATGGTACAATTATGCAGACTTTACAAAACATCTTTATATATAAAGTACTAGTTAAGGAGAGATGATGAAGTCAATTTATGCTGCTTACAATCTACTTAGGCAGGAAAATCTTGATAATGAGTATTAAACACTTTCTTGACTGCATGAAGAAATTTGCTTTAATGGTGGGACTACAGGGGCTAACTGGATCAAAAGATAGTGGTGACACATTATGGTTTGTCTTTATGATGATCTAAGTCAGACTATCTTGCATAGGCTTGCATACTTGAATACATAGTCTCAAGTTGGTTGTAGTATTTGGGGTGTTATGGGAAAGTACAGCCTTGGTGGAGAAAGTACATCACAGGTGAGCCAAATAAACTTTCTTCTGTAAGTCAATTCTGCTAATGTATTATATAATACAGTAGCAGAAAAGTAACACATACAATCTTTGTTGTCAACTTGCCTGGACTTGGAATCACCTAGAATCACTTGGAATCATCTCTTGGATATCTAGGATGTCTGGGATGGACTATCCAGAAAGGTTTAACTCAGGGTGAAAGGCCCACCTTGAATTTGGGAGACAGAATCCAATGGGCTGGGATTCTGATCTCAATACGAAAGTGAAAGGTAAGTAGCTGTATAACCGAGGGTTCCTCAGATATTCTGGGAAATATCTTTTTTACAGCAATGGCCTGATTATTTCAAACCATTAGCCAAATAAATATTCCTTCCTTTCCATAGCTTTTGGTTATTTTGTCACAGAAATTATGGCAGTTACTAATCCAGGATGTCAAGGTTTGGATGAGAGGAAACCAAGCTAGTTACCCATCTATCATCTAACATGTCATAAATATATAAATTAACAGATTATATAAAAAATTTCAAGGTGACAACTATGAGCCTATTTTCACTTTTCTACATATCAACAGCCAGTTAGACCAGCACCATTTGTTGAAGATGCTTTCGTTTTTTCCATTGTATATTTTTGGATTCTTTGTCAAAGATCACCTGTAAGTGTATGGTTTTGTTTCTGTGTCTTCAATTCTATCCCATTGATCAACTAGTCTGTCTCTGTACCAATATAATGCCATTTTTAATCACTATTGATCTGTAGTAAAGCTTGAGGTCAGGGATGGTGATTTCCCCAGACATTCTTTTATTGTTAAGGTTTTTTTTTTTTTTTTTTTTTTTTTTTGCTATTCTGGGTTTTTTTTTTTTTTTTTTTTTTTTTTTTTTTTTTTTTGGTTTGGTTTGGTTTGGTTTTGGTTTTTGCTTTTCCAGATGAATTTGAGAATTGATCTTTCCATGTCTTTGAAGAATTGTATTGGGATTTTGATGGGAATTGCATTGAATCTGTAGATTGCCTTTGGTAAGATAGCCAGTTTTACTATGTTTATTCTGCCAATCCATGAGCTTGGGAGATTGCTCCATTTTCTGAGATCTTCGATTTCTGTCTTGGGAGACTTGAAGTTGTTGTTGTACATATCTTTCACTTGTTTGGTTAGAGTTACCCCAAGATATTTTATATTATTTGTGGCTATTATGAAGGGAGTTGTTTCCCTAATTTCTTTCTCAGCCTGTTTATCATTTGTATAAAGGAAGATTCTACCTTACACCAATCAGAATAGAAAACATCAAAACTTCAGATGACAGCACATGTAGGGGAGGATATGGAGGAAGATGACAGTCCTCCATTGCTGGTGGGATTGCAAACTGGTACAACCACTATGGAAATCAATCTGGAGGTTCCTCAGAAAACTAGAAATAGATCTTACCTGAAGATCCAGCAATACCACTCTTGAGAATATACCCTACCATGCCACAGGAGCATGTGTTCCACTATGTTCATAGCGGCCTTATTTATGATTGCCAGAAGCTGGAAAAAACCTAGATGTCTCACAACAGAACAATGGATTCAGAAAATGGGGTTCATTTACACAATGGAATTCTATTCAGCTATTAAGAATGAGGACATCTGAGGTTTTCAGGCAAATGGATGGAACTAGAAAATATCATCCTGAGTGAGGTAACTGAGACCCCAAAGAACATGCATGATATTTACTCACTAATTAGTGGATATTAGCTCCCCCCCCCAAAAGAAGTGAAGAATACCCCCAAGATACAGCCCATAGAACTCAAAAAGGTCAACAAGCTGATGTTCAACATCCTTAATCATCAGGGAAATGCAAATCAAAACAACCCTGAGATTCCACCTCACACCAGTCAGAATGGCTAAGATCAAAAATTCAGGTGACAGCAGATGCTGGCGAGGATGTGGAGAAAGAGGAATACTCCTCCATTGTTGGTGGGATTGCAAGCTTGTACAACCACTCTGGAAATCAGTCTGGCGGTTCCTCAGAAAATTGGACATAGTACTACCGGAGGATCCAGCAATACCTCTCCTGGGTATATATCCAGAAGATGTTCAAACCAGTAAGAAGGACACATGCTCCACTATGTTCATAGCAGCCTTATTTATAATAGCTAGAAGCTGGAAAGTACCCAGATGCCCCTCAACAGAGGAATGGATACAGAAAATATGGTACATTTACACAATGGAGTACTACTCAGCTATTAAAAAGAATGGATTTATGAAATTCCTAGCCAAATGGATGGACCTGGAGGGCATCATCTTGAGTGAGGTAACACAATCACAAAAGAACTCACACAATATGTATTCACTGATAAGTGGATATTAGCCCAAAACTTAGGATACCCAAGATATAAGATACAATTTGCTAAATGCATGAAACTCAAGAAGAATGAAGACCAAAGTGTGGACACTGTGCCCCTTCTGAGAATTGGGAACAAAACACCCATGGAAGGAGTTACAGAGACAAAGTTTGGAGCTTTGATGAAAGGATGGACCATCTAGAGACTGCCATATCCAGGGATCCATCCCATAATCAGCTTCCAAACGCTGACACCATTGCATAAACTAGCAAGATTTTGCTGAAAGGACCCAGATATAGCTCTCTCTTGTGAAACTATGCTGGGGCCAAACAAACATAGAAGTGGATGCTCACTGTCAGCTATTGGATGGATCACAGGGCTCCCAATGGAGAAGCTAGAGAAAGTACCCAAGGAGCTAAAGGGATCTGCAACCCTATATGTAGAACAACATGATGAACTAACCAGTACCCCGGAGCTCTTGACTCTAGTTGCATATGTATCAAAATATGGCCTAGACGTTGGCCATCACTGGAAAGAGAGGCCCATTGGACTTGCCAACTTTATATGCCCCAATACAGGGGAATGCCAGGGCCAAAAGAATGGGAATGGGTGGGTAGGGAAGTGGGGGGGGGGTTTGGGGGACTTTTGGGATAGCATTGGAAATGTAATTGAGAAAAATACGTAATAAAAAAAAAGAAAGATGGGACATTCTAAAAAATATTTTAAATTATTTGGAACCTCTCCAGATACTGACAAATATTATGTTTGTTAAATAAGTATTGTTTTATATGTAGTCATTGATATTAGTTTAGTTGATGATTGGACTTACCAGAACCAAACAGCAAGTACATTTTTCAACAGTGAATTTTGAAGTCATCAACAATCTAATTAAGAGAAATCTATCTAGTTGCTAACGTTTATAAACCTTATAAATTTATCCATTTTATCCCTTTATAAAGGGATAAAATGGATTATCAAGTTGATAGGTTCTAAAGCCACCTTGTAGACAAACGTAGATTAGGAGAGCCTCTGGGTAATCCTGTGAAAAGTCAACTAGATTGGATGAAACTCTGTGGTGCCAGTTAGGAAAGGTCTAGTTTAGGTTAGCCTCTGTGTATATATGATGTATATAGAGGATTATTTTGATTGAGTTAATTGCAGTTATTAGGTTAAAATGGGTACTAGACTGCAAAAAAAAAAAAAAAAAAGGTAGGGAGAAAATCGGTTGAGTAAAAACATTCATCTGACTGTTTTTTCACTATGATTGCAATGTGACCAACTACTTCATGCTTCTGCAGCCATGACTCTTTGTCTATAAGAGACTGCATCCCCAAAATGTGGCCCAAACTCCCTCTCCCTTAAATAGTATTTGTCAATGTATATTGCCATGGCAATAAGAAAACTATAAAATTAGTAATCCAGAAATCTTTGTTACATTGGAGAACTTTTCTCATTCAGACTTGAATAGATTCCTTCTTTCCAGGAAAATGTCTTTTTATTTTCTTCTTAAGATTTTTGCAAAGCCACGTTTCCAACATCTTTCTAATTAAATTACCCCCTTTAGATACTCACATCATTTGTGTTCTGTTGTCATTTTCAGAGATGGATTAAATTGAGGCCATCTCTATTCAGCCTGATGCCACAAACATCTGCTCTTTGATTGCAATATGCTACTTTTATGATTTTGTTTCAAGAATTCTGAGTTTTATTTACATGTTTCAGATTACAACCTATAAAACTTGAAGTGACTGCTTATCATTAAGACTTTCAAAAGATAATAAGATATATGCAGGCACACGCTAATAAATCCCTTTCCCATTAAATGATCCCCCATGGCATACTAAGTCAGAGTCCCACCATTATTCCACAGAAGAGGGGCAATGAATGAGAGCAAGAAGGTTTGCTTCAGACCTGTGTCTAATTTCACAGTGGAGGTTAATTATAGAAGAGTTTGTTGTGCAGGTTAAAAGGCATGATTGTGGCATGGGAGCTATTGGGAAGGAGACAGATGCATGGCTCTGACTACTGAGTTGTTCAACTTAAGTAGAAATACTACTTTTTGCTGCTCTGAGGGATTGTCATATAACATGGGTTCCCCTTTTCATTTCTGTATCTCTAATGGAGAGTTCATGATTCTCTTACACTATATTCCCCAGCCTGTCTTGCCTCTTGCCTCTGCTTCTCTGTCCCAGGCCACATCAGGCATTGAAAATCTTAATGTTTACATAGGTTGTTTGATGATGTTCTAACTATTCATTATAAGAAATAAAGGCTTCATGACTGAAAGCTTTTGGCAGGAATCAGTATTTGTTAAAATTCAAGAAGTAATACCTGGCTATCAATTTATCAATTATAAACTTGTTAAATATAATTGTCGTCTCCATATCCATTCATAATCCTGATTTAAGTTTTTGAAAATTCAGTAGATTTGTAACCTCTGGCCTACTTAAAATTTCCCTTTGCTATGTGGTTTTGGTCTAAATTCCTCATTCCACTGACTCAAAATCCAACAACACTGATCACAATTTCTGAGCCTAGTGAATGTGAAACATACAAATCCATTCCTCCTTCATGGCTTTTCTTTAAGTCCTCCAATCCACAAAACCTAGAAGAAAACCCAAGGGTCTTGATAAAGACAAAATCCCACATTCATTCCTCTCTCCATCCCCTTCCCCCTACTGATAACTCCGACTTTCCACCTAACTGTTGGGCATCTCACCTCCAGCTGTCTCCTTACCTTTCATCAGAACACCTGAATGTAGAACTTGGTGTGACCCTGGTGGGGACAGAGGGACATGGTTCCTACCCCAAGGACAGGGCCCCTGCATGAGATTCCATGACTGATGATGTCTGCTGTGAAAGTAAGGCTTGTTTGTGTAATAATATATATAATTTCAAATCCCTTTGAGGAATGGACTCTTCTGTTAATATTAATGACTCCATGATATTCTGAGACTGCATGAGTCCAGGAGGCAAAGGTGTGGCTAAGGTTTCCACAAAATGGTGAGTACTGAGACCTTCAGGACAGATCTTAAAACTATGGGAAAGAACTCTAAATATATAAATACATTATATATATATATATAATATGTTAGAATGGCAGGTTGCATCTCAACAGCCCACTAGGACAATACTGTTCCATGAGGAAGAGGTGTGTGTGTGGGTGTGTGAGTGTGTGTATGTGTGTGTGAAAGAGAGAGAGAGAGAGAGAGAGAGAGAGAGAGAGAGAGAGAGAGAGAGAAGGTGGTGGCAGAAAGAGAAGAAGGGATGAGAGAGGGAGGGGCGTTTCCTTTATTTGTATGGAAAAATGACTTAAAAGGTGGGAGGTGAGCCCTATGGTGGCCACTGTCTTGACAACAGGTCTGTAGGTTGGGTTGTAGCCTATGTGATGTCATAGGTTTGGGAAGTCCTTATGGCAAAAATACATATATATTTATAAATACATATTCTCAACTATGCAAAACATAGAGATGCAACAAAAATTATATGAGGGGCTACATGAATCTAAAGGAGGTGCACTTATGAGCCAGCTTGTCAGAAAGATATGAATGCAGGCAAGTTCAGAATGGCACGCAGCAAGGCAAGGCCCAGGTGTGGTCAAAATGGTAATTTCAGGGCATAGACCCACCAACTTAGTTTATCCTCTGTGCTTAACAAAGGTAGGCAATTCTCTGAATTCTTTTGCAATATTAAGAAAAATGTGAGCCATCTTGGTTCCAGGACTCTGCCGAAAGTAGTCTGCACAGGTGAGAGTGTGCACTACAGAAGCTAACAGTTTCTGGGACAGGCAGGAACCACAGAGCTTCTCAGGCAGCCCCCGTTTCCGGCTCCAGACATCCAGCCATCTTCCCGGCCTGAGGACAAGTGTCCACCCGACCCAGGAGGGCTTTGCCTCAGCATCAGCAGAAGACAGTTTGGTTCTGAGACTCTGCCGAAAGTAGTCTGCACAGGTGAGAGTGTGGACTACAGAAGTTAACAGCTTCTGTGACAGGCCAAAGCAACAGAGCTTCTGGAAAAGGTCCTGTTTTGGGCCTTCATCTTCGGCCAGAAGGGAGGTCCTAACTCAAAATATCTGTGCACCTACCCTGTAAGAGGAGAGCTTGCCTGCAGAGAGTGCTCTGAACACTGAAACTCAGAAGAGAGAGCTAGTCTCCCAGGTCTGCTGATAGAGGCTAACAGAATCACCAGAGGAACAATCTGTAAACAGAGACAACTAAAACAACTAACTTCAGAGATTACCAGATGGAGTAAGATAAACGTAAGAATCTTACTAACAGAAACATAGACCACTCACCATCATCAGAACCCAGCACTCCCACTTCGCCCAGTCCAGGGCACCCCAACACACCCGAAAAGCTAGACCCGGATTTAAAAGCATATCTCATGATGATGGTAGAGGACATCAAGAAGGACTTTAATAACTCACTTAAAGAAGTACAGGAGAACACTGCTAAACAGGTAGAAGTCCTTAAAGAGGAAGCACAAAATCCCATAAAGAAATGCAGGAAAACACAACCAAACAGGTGATGGAATTGAATAAAACCATCCAAAGCCTAAAAAGGGAAATAGACACAATAAAGAAAACCCAAAGTGAGGCAACGCTAGAGATAGAAACCCTAGGAAAGAAATCTGGAACCATAGATGTGAGCATCAGCAACAGAATAAAAGAGATGGAAGAGAGAATCTCAAGTGCAGAAGATTCCATAGAGAACATCAGCACAACAATAAAAGAAAATGGAAAATGCAAAAAGATCCTAACTCGAAACATCCAGGAAATCAAGAACTCAATGAGAACACCAAACCTACAGATAATAGGAGTAGATGAGAGTGAAGATTTTCAACTCAAAGGACCAGCAAATATCTTCGACAAAATTATAGAAGAAAACTTCCCAAATCTAAAGAAAGAGATGCCCATGAACATACAAGAAGCCTACAGAACTCCAAATAGACTGGACCAGAAAAGAAATTCCTCCTGACACATAATAATCAGAACAACAAATGCACTAAATATAGAATATTAAAAGCAGTAAGGGAAAAAGGTCAAGTAACATATAAAGGCAAGCCAATCAGAATTACACCAGATTTTTCACCGGAGATTATGAAAGCCAGAAGAGCCTGGACAGATGTTATACAGACACTAAGAGAACAAAAATACCAGCCCAGGCTACTATACCCAGCCAAACTCTCAATTAACATAGATGGAGAAACGAAAGTATTCCACAACAAAACCAAACTCACACATTATTTTTCCAGGAATCCAGCCCTTCAAAGGATAATATGAGAAGAAAAAAAACAATACAAGGACAGAAACCACGTCCTAGAAAAAGCAAGAGGGTAATCTCTCAACAAACCTAAAAGAAGACAGCCACAAGAACAGAATGCCAACTTTAACAACAAAAATAATAGGAAGCAACAATTACTTTTCCTTAATATCTCTCAATATCAATGGACTCAACTCCCCAATAAAAAGACATAGACTAAAAGACTGGCTAAACAAACAGGACCCAACATTTTGCTGCTTACAGGAAACTCATCTCAGAGAAAAAGATAGACACCACCTCAGAATGAAAGGCTGCAAAACAATTTTTCAAGCAAATGGTCTGAAGAAACAAGCTGGAGTAGCCATTCTAATACCTAATAAAATCGACTTCCAACCCAAAGTCATCAAAAAAAAACAAGGAGAGGCACTTCATACTCATCAAAGGTAAAATCCTCCAAGATGAACTGTCAATTCTGAATATCTATGATCCAAATACAAAGGCAGCCACATTCATTAAAGAAACTTTAGTAAAGCTCAAAGCACACATTGCACCTCACATAATAATAGTGGGAGACTTCAACACACCAATTTCACCAATGGACAGATCATGGAAACAGAAACTAAACAGGGACATAATGAAACTAACAGAAGTTATGGAACAAATGGATCTAACAGATATCTACAGAACATTTTATCCTAAAACAAAAGGATATACCTTCTTCTCAGCATCTCATGGTACCTTCTCCAAAATTGACCACATAATTGGTCACAAAACAAGCCTCAACAGATACAAAAATGTTGAAATTTTCCCATGCATCCTATCAGATCACATTGGACTAAGGCTGATCTTCAATAACAAAATAAATAATAGAAAGCCAACCTTCACGTGGAAACTGAACAACACTCTTCTCATTGATACCTTGGTCAAGGAAGGAATAAAGTAAGAAATTAAGGACTTTTTGGAGTTTAATGAAAATGAAGGCATAACATACCCAAACTTATGGGACACAATGAAAGCATTTATAAGAGGAAAACTCATAGCTCTGAGTGCCTCCAAAAGGAAACTAGAGAGAGCACAGATTAGCAGCTTGATAACACACCTAAAAGCTCTAGAACAAAAGGAAGCAAATTCACCCAAGAAGAGTAGGTGACAGGAAATAATCAAACTTAGGGGTGAAAACAACCAAGTGGAAACAGGAACTATTCAAAGAATCAACCAAGTGAGGAGCTGGTTCTTTGAGAAAATCAACAAGATAGATAAACCCTTAGCCAGACTCACTAGAGGGCACAGGGAAAGCATCCTAATTAACAAAATCAGAAATGAAAAGGGAGATATAACAACAGATCCTGAATAAATCCAAAACACTCTCAGATCCTTCTACAAAAGGCTATACTCAACAAAACTGCAGAACCGGGATGAAATGGACAAATTTCTAGACAGATAACAGGTACCAAAGTTAAATCAAATCAGGTTAATGATCTAAACACTCCTATATCCCCTAAAGAAATAGAAGCAGTCATTAATAGTCTCCCAGCCAAAAAAAGCCAAGGACCAGATGGGTTTAGTGCAGAGTTCTATCAGACCTTCAAAGAAGATCTAATCCCAGTTCTTCACAAACTATTCCACAAAATAGAAACAGAAGGTACTCTACCCAACTCATTCTATTAAGCCACAATTACTCTGATACCTAAACCACAAAAAGACCCAACAAAGATAGAGAACTTCAGACCAATTTCCCTTATGAATATCGATGCAAAAATCCTCAATAAAGTTCTCGCTAACCAAATCCATGAACATATCAAAACAATCATCCATCCTGACCAAGTAGGTTTCATCCCAGGGATTCAGGGATGGTTCAATATACGGAAATCCATCAACGTAATTCAGTGTATAAACAAACTCAAAGACAAAAGTCACATGATAATCTTGTTAGATGTGGAGAAAGCATTTGACAAAAATCCAGCACCCATTCATGATAAAAGTCTTGGAAAGATCAGGAATTCAAGGCCCATACCTAAACATGATAAAAGCAATCTACAGCAAACCAGTAGCCAACATCAAAGTAAATGGTGAGAAGCTGGAATCAATCCCACTAAAATCAGGGACTTGACAAGGCTGTCCACTCTCTCCCTACCTATTCAACATTGTACTTGAAGTCCTAGCCATAGCAATTAGACAACAAAAGGAGATCAAGGGGATACAAATTGGAAAGTAGGAAGTCAAAATTTCACTTTTTGCAGATGATATGATAGTATATATAAGTGACCCTAAAAATTCCATCAGAGAACTCCTAAGCCTGATAAACAGCTTCAGTGAAGTAGCTGGAAATAAAATTAACTCAAACAAGTCAATGGTCTTTCTGTACACAAAGGATAAAAAGGCTGAGAAAGATATTAGCAAAACAACACCCTTCTCATTAGTCACAAATAATATAAAATACCTTGGCGTGACTAACTAAGGAAGTGAAAGATCTGTATGATAAAAACTTCAAGTTTCTGAAGAAAGAAATTAAAGAAGATCTCAGAAGATGGAAAGATCTCCCATGCTCATGTTTTGTCAGGATTAATATAATAAAATGGCTATCTTGCCAAAAGCAATCTACAGATTCAATGCAATCCCCATCAAAATTCCAACTCAATTCTTCAATGAATTAGAAAGGGCAATCTGCAAATTCATCTGGAATAACAAAAAACCTAGGATAGCAAAAACTCTTCTCAAGGATAAAAGAACCTCTGATGGAATCACCATGCCTGACCTAAAGATTTACTAGAGAGCAATTGTGATGAAAACTGCATGGTACTGGTATAGCGACAGACAGGGAGACCAATGGAAGAGAATTGAAGATCCAGAGATGAACCCACACACCTATGGTCACT
This sequence comes from Mus caroli, assembly GCF_978045245.1. NCBI lineage: Eukaryota > Metazoa > Chordata > Mammalia > Rodentia > Muridae > Mus > Mus caroli. The sequence continues at coordinate 97,204,240 of NW_028227267.1, read as the reverse complement.
TGATCTTTGACAAGGGAGCTAAAACCATCCAGTGAAAAAAAGACAGCATTTTCATCAAATGGTGCTGGCACAACTGGCAGTTATCATGTAGAATAATGCGAATTGATCCATTCCTATCTCCTTGTACTAAGGTCAAATCTAAGTGGATTGAGGAACTCCACATAAAACCAGAGAAACAGAAACTTATAGAGGAGAAATTAGGGAAAAACCTCAATGATATGGGTACAGGGGTAAAATTCCTGAATAGAACAGCAATGGCTTATGCTGTAAGATCGTGAATTGATAAATGAGACCTCATAAAGTTGCAAAGTTTCTGCAAGGCAAAAGGCACAGTCAATAAGACAAAAAGGCCACCAACAGATTGGGAAAGGATCTTTACCTATCCTAAATCAGATAGAGGACTAATATCCTATATATAAAAAGAACTCAAGAAGGTGGACTCTAGAAAATCAAATAACCCCATTAAGAAATGGAGCTCAGAGCTGAACAAAGAATTCTCACCTGAGGAATACCAAATGGCAGAGAAGCACCTGAAAAATGTTCAACATCCTTAATCATCAGGGAAAGGCGAATCAAAACAACCCAGAGATTCCACCTCAAACCAGTCAGAATGGCTAAGATCAAAAATTCAAGTGACAGGAGATGCTGGAGAAGATGCGGAGAAAGAGGAACAATCCTCCATTGTTGATGGGATTGCAAGCTTGTACAACCACTCTGGAAATCAGTCTGGTGGTTCCTCAGAAAATTAGACATATTACTACCGGAGGATCCAGCAATACCTCTCCTGGGCATATATCCAGAATATGTTCCAACCTGTAAGTAGGACACATGCTCCATTATGTTCATAGCAACCTTATTTATAGTAGCCAGAAGCTGGAAAAACCCAGATGCCCCTCAACAGAGGAATGGATACAGAAAATGTGGTACATTTACAATAGAGTACTACTCAGCTATTAAAAAGAATGAATTTATGAAATTCCTAGGCAAATGGTTGGGCCTGGAGGGCATCATCTTGAGTGAGGTAACCCAATCACAAAGGAACTCATACAATATGTAGTCACTGATAAGTGGATAATAGCCCAGAAACTTACAATAACCAAGATATAAGATACAATTTGCTAAACGCATAAAACTCAAGAAGAATGAAGACCAAAGTGTGGACACTTTGCCCCTTCTTAGAATTGGGAACAAAACACCCATGGCAGGAGTTACAGAGACAAAGTTTGGAGCTCTGACGAAAGCATGGACCATCTAGAGACTGCCATATCCAGGGATCCATCCCATAATCAGCTTCCAAACGCTGACACCATTGCATACACTAGCAAGATTTTGCTGAAAGGATCCAGATATAGCTCTGTCTTGTGAGACTATGCCAGGTCTTAGCAAACACAGAAGTGGATGCTCACAGTCAGCTATTGGATGGATCACAGGTCCCCCAATGGAGGAGCTAGAGAAAATACCCAAGGAGCTAAAGGGATCTGCAACCCTATAGGTAGAACAACATTATGAACTAACCAGTACCCCAGAGATCTTGACTCTAGTTGCATATGTATCAAAATATGGCCTAGTCGTTGGCCATCACTGGAAAGAGAGGCCCATTGGACTTGCAAACTTTATATGCCCTAGTACAGGGGAATGCCAGGGCCAAAAGGTGGGAGTGGGTGGGTAGGGGAGTGGGGGGAAGGGTATGGGGGACTTTTCGGGTAGCATTGGAATGTAAATGAGGAAAATAACTAATAAAAATATATATATATATAAAGAAAAATGTAAGGTTATTGTCTCCTAAGAATCAAGGAGCTGAGTTGGTGGGATGCTGATTCATAAGATGATCAAAAGGGAACCTGGAGTAAATGACTGTATTGTTAAGCAAAATAGAAGACTGGACCGAGCTATCCAGAACTGAAAGACACACACACACACATGCACACGCACATGCACACGCACGCCCACACACACACACACACCTGCATGCATGTAAGACCTGGACAGAGAGATCTCTTAGAATAGCAAGCAAGCAGAATAAAGACCGACAAATCTCCACAAAAACAGCAGAACATAGAAGCAGACTGAAAAATCTTGGATCTACAACTTGACTTTCTTGACTTGAGTCATTCTTTTAGCCCCTTCCCAACATGTTTTCTCTCAGAACTGCTCTCCATGCCAAGTCTGGTACTTAGTACCTGACCTTTCTTGAGTTCACACATTTTGGTTACATTTTCTCTGTGTGTCACTTAACAGCATACCTGAATCAGTATTGCCTGGTAAATCACTACATTGTCATTTGGCAGTGCTGAAGAGAAAAGCAAGAACAACATAAAAAGAAACTATAACAAAAATCATAACAGTCTCACTTCATAATCTACCCTAGCAACACCATAATCAACTCCTTAAATTAACCCCAAATGATGAATTAGAATCCTGTTAGTAAGGGTCACAGCAAGGATGATTTTACAAATTTATGTCCAACTATACATTTTTATATCTATTTTGATAATTTAAAAAAGATTCCTATGATGTATGAAAAGCATATATATATATATATATATATATATATATATATATATATATATATATGATGTAAACAGGCTTCTCTAAAAGCTCTAAAAGAAGTCTCATGATCCAGCTTTATCCAGTAGGATTTTCCACAAATATTTTGGCTGAAAGAAATTGTATTTATACTAGCAAGTAAAATTCAGATAATATGCAAAGCTTCCTTATCATGTGCATTGTTTAGATGAGCAGAATTAGAATGGACACCTAGATACCTGTCCAGTTTAATTCATTTTATTATCATAAACGTTAAGAGAAATAACAAATAGCTCATCTATGCTCCAGTAAAATATTTATTAGTTTTAAAACTTACAAAAGAATGAAGAACAATCCGTTCATTTAAATTTTTAACACTGCTTAGCCAAATAAAATTCATACAGCCTGCATTTTACACTCATTGGGAATCTAATAGCTACAGAATAATAAAGAAACTAAACAAAATAGGGCTGATCTTGTCTATGAAGTGTTTACATTATCTTCTTTGGAAGTAAATGTCTACAAGTGTCTCAAAAGTCTTAGTTAACAATTGTTTTAACTAGGATTCCTATTGCTGTGATTAATCAACATGACCAAGAGTAACTTCAGGAGGGAAAGGTTTATTTCACTTATGTTTTCGGGTAACAGCCTGTCATTGAAGGAAGTCTGAACAGCAATTCAAACAGGTCCGGGACCTAGAGGCAAGAGCTGATGTAGACGCCATGGAGGGGGCTGCTTACTGGTTTGCTCTCCATGGCTTTCTCAGCCTGCTCTCTTACAGAACCCAGGACCACAAGCCCTAGGATAGCTCCACACACAATGCACCTGGTCCTACCACAAGAATCATCAAACAAGAAATACCACCTCAGGCTTGCTCACAGGCCAATCTGGTGAAGGCATTTTCTCAGCTGAGGTCCCCTCTTCTAAAATGACTCTACCATGTATTACCATGTATTACCAGGTATTAAGTTGACATAAAACTAACTACCCAGCATAACAGATGAGCTCCACCTTCAACTCTCCTCTGAAGGGTTCATATACCCACAGGTGCCCAAATCAGGTATCCCATTTCAGGAGCTCTAGATGAACAATTATTAATAGATAGGCTCCAAGGGAGAGTGAAACTTCTGTTTATTATTGTCTACAGGATCAAATGAGATCTACAATATTTCCTGCATTTTTAAGTTTTCTCCAAAACCATTATTCTAAGAGTACAGTACCAAATGATGGCTTTCAGCTGGTAGCTCTTAATTGATGAAAATATATTCATACTGTTTGGTACTAGCAACTATGGTGTTTTTAAATAAATGCTAAATTGTGTGTATGTTTGATTAAACATATTGTGGTTTTATCCTCACCTCTTGAGACTCTAGTGTTCTAAATGCACTGGTATTAATCCAACACACACACACACACTTTCAGATTCAATTTTTTTAAAATAAGAACCTTTTTTTTAGGGCAGAAAATGAAGCTCAATAGTAGGGTACCTATCTCCTGTAAGACTCTTGCTTACATCTTCAGTGCTGCAAAACAAATAAACCAAAATAAATTAGGATCTTGTTATCTACAAATTAAATCATTTAACAAAACCCTGTCTGCAAGTGTTGCAAGAATGTGGACAGAAAGCCTTCATGGAGTAATTGCCATGCTCACAGCAAGCTGTGTGCAAACACACATTAAGACACGATACCAGTCATACCCAAGGACAAAGTCAGGGAACCTGGACATCATCAAACTGGGTAAGAGTGACAGTGGCTGGGTAATAGTGATAGTGGCAAATGGGAGTTTATGGAGAAAAAAATCTAAACAAGATCTAATATAATTATTTCAAAACAACAAATCCTGCACTTGCAACCCAGAGGCCAGAGACCAATATGTTCAAGGCTAACCTGCGCTAACTATGATAGCCCTTGTCAAAATACAATGTATTCTTTGAGAGGGAAAAAAAAGCACCTGTCAGCACACCTGATTATTTGATTTCAGTCTTCCTGGTGACTAACCTGGTAGAAGAGAATTTAATTCAGTTAGTTGTCCTCTGAAATTCAGGTGTATGCCTTGTGAAACTTGCATGCATATGTGTGTACACATACATATAAACACACACTAAATAATAAATAAAGAAGTAAACTAATAATAAAATGTAATCAAAACTTCGAGAAAAAAATAAACTTCTTTAAAACTTTTAAGGAGCAAAGTAAAGTTCGCCATAAACTGACCTGTGAGAAGACAAAATTTTGATCTTCCAAATATCCCCACGTGTCTTTAAAACATTTCAGCCATAGTCACACCGGACAACAGTTTTTGTTGTTGTTGTTTTGTTTTGTTTTGTTTTTTTTCTAAGACTTTTCCCATCAATTCCTTGAAACCTGTTTTAAATTGTCATTCAAAGTAAGGTTGAAAAGGCCAACTCCAGAAATTTCCAGAAACACCTTATCAAGCTTCTATTTAGAATATATAGTGACTTTCCCCACAGCTGTCTGTTATTTTTTACCCCAAGGGGAAAAAAGTCAAGCAAAGAAATTAAACTAAAGGCAGATTTTAAGACTCATTCTCAGTCTATTTAGAATCTGTGAATTAGACGAACCAGGTTTCATTCCATAAGATACATTTGATAACTGGAGTCTTCGTGCGTTTACAGTAATAATTATTATGTCAAGTATGATATTAGATGGGGACTTTGGGATCCGTGTTCAATTGTTTACCAACATACCAATTCTTGATTGTCATATCTCTGTCATAAAGATCCTGTCTCTAATACAGTGTCCTGGGGAGAAGGAAGCTAAATTCATGACATGATCAAAAACATCAAATAAAATTATAAACATGTGCCAAAATAATTCACTTACTCTCTCTGTTTTCTGGTTAAGCATGATATTACAAAACACTGTGGACATTTGCTTGTACATATGCATAGACATAGAGCCCAGGTTCCTTACATTACCTGACAGGCCTTTCTTGCATCCCCTCTCCCTTGATGTGCACAGGAAACCGTTTGCTAATGACATTGCCAGGAGCCCAATGACCAAAACCATTGGGCTGTGTTACTTTCATTATTTTTTATTCAATTGCTTTCCCAGCTTTCTGGCTCCTTCCCAGCTGGCTGTGACCCAGGAGGTCCATGACCCAGGCCCTCTCTTCCACCACCGCTGTTAGAAAATCTTCCTGCAGCTGACTTCCCTAGGGCTCTTCCCCTGGCTTTCCCCATGGTGTGCATTCCACAGATTCAGATCTGGGTTCTTGTTTTTCTTCCACACACTCACTAGTCCACAAATATCAAGAATTCTCTCCACTAAAGCATGCTTAAAGATTACTTCCTACTGTAAAGAGAAAATGGAGAGCAAAATAATATGTAGAGCTTGATTTGAAATCCATAAAACTGATAAAGCAGAGAAAGAAAGTAAACAGAAATATTGGATATTTATATTTCTAGATATATTATATTTCTACAGTCAAGTCAGCTCTTTCTTCCTTCCCCATGTTCTTTATGTTCTTTACAGTAATGCTTAGGTCTTCTTTTTATAAAGAAAAATGACTACTGGTATTTTCAAATGAAGAATTTCTTTTAAAGGTTGCATAATTGGCTGGCTTTTTAAAAGCCAAATTGAAAAACCATGCATAGTGGCTCTTTTCTTTAATTCCAGCACTTGGGAGGCAGAGGTGGGCAAATCTCTTTGAGTTCAATACCAATCTGGTTTATATAGTGAGTTCTAGTGAGACTTAATGAGACGTATGAAGGAGAGAGAGAGAGAGAGAGAGAGAGAGAGAGAGAGAGAGAGAGTACTGATAATGTTCAACAGGAAAATGATACTATTATAGTATCTGACTTCTGTCAGTATTTAAATTAAAGTACACCTTGGAGGCTAAAATAAAAACTATAAAAATCAGGTATGGTAGTAAACATGTGTAACCCCAGCACTTAAGAGTACGAGGCATGACGATTGGACATTCTAGACCAAGTTGCAACATTCACTAGTGAACCAATCCCATTCCCTGGGTGACTTTAAAACGCGTCTCTCATTAATTCGGTACATCTGATAATACCATACAATCATATGCAAGTTCAAATTAAAATTGGAAAACAGTAATATAAAATGGCTTTGGAAACAATGTTTAGGAAATTTAGACTTACTAAAAGTCTAGGGAAGATGGACAGAGTGATATTTTTAAAGCAAGAATAGCAACTAAGGCTTAAAAGAGCCATAATAGAAAACAGTTGACGTGTAACTTCCCTAAATATTAAATAGAATATGAAGATAATAATTTGAGCTTAGGTATGTGACTGAGTTCCAGCTTAGTGTGTGTAAAGCCTTTGATTTTTATTTCTAGTCCTGACAAAAGGAAGAAGGCAAGGCTAGTGTTGCCCTATATCCTGAAAAAGTATACACTGAGCATCCACTCACAGCCATATCATGACTTAGCATACAGAACAATTATAATATCACATAGCATGAAACCTCAATTTTTGATGGTGAAATTATATTCAAAATTATTTTCATTGACTGTCATGACATTTTATTGTTTTTAAGTGGCCTTTTAAAGAAAAGACATCATTTATTCATGTAATATAGAGACTTCTAACATGCTCTTAATAGTATAAACCTTAACAATAATACCCCCTTTGAGGAAATGAGCATATGCTAAAAGTTGGGAATTTCATTCAGGAGATATTCCACCATCGAACTCACCATGAACCCCTCCCCACTACTGCCAGTTCTCACCTGTCTTCACCAGGTCTAATGAAAGGACTCAAGCGTGTCCATAAAAAACAGTTCTAACAACACCCTGCAACAATCTCTATTTGGGCTATAAATAAAATCAAAAGGTGGAAACAGAAGTAAGAAAGGAAATTGTTTCAAATGGAAATGACTGACAGGAAGAAATAAGCTTGTAAGAACTGTAAGCTACAGGACTATGAGTGATATCCAGCAACAGTGGAGTAACTTGGAAATGCCATGGTAATGGTTTCAGAATCAGAAGTCAATGAAAAAGTGTGTTACCCTCTCCTGATAGAGCATCTTCCTCTCGTGTAATATGCACTTTCTTTCACATCTCTATTCAATCAAGCTCTGCCTACAATGACCTCTGCTTTGCTGCCTTCCCTTAGACAGTGCCAGCCCTTCCTAAAAACGCAGATTAAGTCTCAAGCTCCTCATCCCTGCCTGGTCTAGAGCACTTCCATCTTAAACTGTAAACTCAGTCTTTTATTGCTAGTTACATGTCTAAGGTCCTTGCAGCCAAGGACTGGGTCTTTCATCATAACCACATTGTGTATTGTCTAAAAGTCACTCATGAAACATTTTCTTGGAAGAACGGACAGGATATAATGCAATTGAAAGCCTGAAGCACCATCCTCCTATAACGTTTAATGAATCTTTTAAAGGAATCAGAGGTCAGTCCCTCTGAGTTTTACACCAGCTGAATTTAAGTTTAAGGAAGATATTTTTTCTAAAATCTTTCTTTCTTTTTTTTTTTTTTTTTGGTTTTTCCAGACAGGGTTTCTCTGTGTAGCCCTGGCCCTCCTGGAACTCACTTTGTAGACCAGGCTGTCCTGGAACTCAGAAATCCACTTGCCCCTGCCTCCCGAGTGCTGGGATTAAAGGCGTGCGCCACCACCACCCGGCCTAAAATCTTTCATAACGAATATTAATTCTACTTTTCTCTTTTGGTTTTTCTTACTGCCTTTCTCCTTTGTCATTCACAAGGTAAAGAAAAGAAAAACACAGGATGAACATTTTCTACCCAGTGCAGGTGGACAGAATTGATCAGCGTAACTATTTTCAGATGTATTGCTAAGGAGTCAGATAAAGGTCAGTATCTGTTCTGACGCAGGTTGCTTTTCATCCTTACTATCTAAATTTCACTTTTATGTAAATAACTTTTGAAGCTTTGAAGGAATTAATATAGTAGCCAACCTAACCTAATTCTCTGATAAATACTGAGAAATGTCCATAAAGTCCTTCAAACCAATATCTTATTGCAAACACAGATGGTCACACTCTCAGAGTGAGAGTTCCAGGAGACCATGCTCCTCAGCAAAGTATTTCCAACAATGCTTCATTAACAATGAAATAGAATCAAGTACAAACACACCCTGTATGAACAAGAGAAGAAAAATAATTTAAACCCTTGCCATTTTCAGGCTTAGATATGTTACCTATGTCCAATTTCCTGTATGTAGGTAGTTGTGTAGAGTTTAAGAAATGAAAAACCATGGCAACAAATTAGGCATTGTCTACACCTATCATCCAATGTGAGCATTAATAAGATTTAATTATATTTGATACTAAGTTATCTATTGCATAACTTTTTAATGCAGTGTACTTTCTCCTCATGCTGAATAGTTATGCTTTTCTTAAGTAATAAATTCATACAAGTTAAGGTTGTCTTGATACCTGTGTCAAACAGACCTGGGGAGATAATAAGGAGAGACATTCAGAGAGTCTACATGGAAACAAATGGGCAAATGTTTTAAGTCAATATTAAGTATTCCTTTGGCTTGAAAACTCAACCTATTTTTGAAATGTAAAGACTAAAATTTATTTTGGCTTTATTTTTTGAGAAAGGTCAAATTCTAGCCTTAGTTAATCAAATATAAAATACAACAATCTAACTAGCTTATGAGAAAAAAAAACACATAAAGATACGCTTACAACATTTTAGAGTCATCTGGAAATATTTCAGCCCATTATAATGTGCCACTATGAGTCATTTGTTGGAAATTATTTTACAATTTTTAGACATGACAGAGTTCCATTAAACAATGTTTCCTAATTTTTCATTGAAATTAAAAAAAAAACATATGAAATAATTTCTTAAACAGAACCTGGATTCTCTGTTTGAGCTTTTAGCTTGTTTTGAACTACATCTGATAATGAGCCAAGTTACCAACACAAAAGGAATTTTCTAATTCGCCTCAATAAAATTAGTTTAAATGATACAGGCAATTACATAAATACTCAGTCATGAAAAGCACTCTCACAGACAGACAGACACACAGACATACATACACACACAGACACACACACACACACCACACACACACAGACACACACACACAGACACACACACACAGACACACACACAGACACACAGAGGCACACACACATACACTCACACCACTTTTTGGCAGTCATTGGTAGACTCTAAACCAACAACTCCTTTACTATGATCTATGCTCCTTTTTCACACAATTAAGAGAGAAGAGCAGAAGCAGTGACAACAATGTGATACCCTGGGTCTTACCCTGGACCCTCAGACTGGCATGGGTACATGGAGTTTTTGGCTTTCTGAGGGCGTCAATGCCAAGCTATTTTCTTCTTGTTGTATAAAACATTTGAATTGCTGCTTTGCATGATTGACAGGTTGTTGAAAACTCTCTATACAGCTTTTCTCAAATTTTAAAAAAAGTTCAGGACATGAAGAGAAAAGAAATGAGTGAAGGCAGCTGGGCCTGTTGGTAGGTACCTATGATCTTAGCACTCAGAGCCAAAGGCTAGAAGAATCATAGGAGTTTGACTTTAGCCTGGAATACAGTGCAAGATCTTATCTCAAGAGAAGAAAGGAAAGAAGGAAGGAAGGAAGGAAGGAAGGAAGGAAGGAAGGAAGGAAGGAAGGAAGGAAGGAAGGGAGAGAAGGAGGGAGGGAGGGAGGGAGAAGGGATAATGAGAAAGAAAGAGTATTATGAACATCAAAGATCTTCTGTTTCTAAATTTATCATGTTTACCATATTAAAAATATAAAACTGGGGAATGGGCTTGGTGAGATGACCCAAAGTGTAGACACTTTCCAACAAGTCTGACAAACAGTTCAACCCTGAATCCTTTACAAATGGTGACATCTTAATTGTAATACATAGTTTATTCTGTTGTATTAAAATTCCATGTCCTTTCTTGTGTTCAGAGTGTATTTTATGAGATATTGATTTTTATTATCAAGTATCAGTTATTTAAAATAATACATTCACTGAGCTGGACAGGCCTTCTAAATGTTAAAATTTTGAATTATAAGATAGAAGAAGAAAAGGCATGGGATAACATTTCTACTGTCTCCTCAGGGAGGTCCTTATGCATAGTTGCTATTTCAAGTGACTCCTGGCGAACCCCCAACTTTGCCTGAGATATTTGTGCCTACATAGTGATCAGCTCTCCGTGAACCCTCAGCCAGGGCTTAATCGCCAATGCTTCTGAGAAAGGAGGAAATAAGCTACTAGAACAGCAACAACACCGATTGAAACCAGATACAGAAATGCACTTTGTTGATTAAAGCCAACCAATCTATCTCCAGTTCCCATGAATAAGATGACAGAAATCATACAGAGTAAGCTATGAAGTTCCATATTACTTAGAGAAAAATAAAGATCATAAATGAATGTAAACAAGGAAGGGGGAATGGACTAGGGAAGGGGGAAAGAAGTCTAAGTTCAGTAAAATCATTAAAAAGCACACGACAGAAAAAAAAAAGCAGAAGACAGAAGCATCATTGCAGGAGATTTTTAAAAATTAAAAATACACAAGCAGTTTAATGAACATAATAAAAACATATAAAAGCATATAATCTTCCTTTTTACACATAAACAATGTAAAAAATAATAAAGCACAGAAAAAAAGAAATCATATGGGGCAGGGGACCTATCTGACATAAAACAATGTGTAGAGGCAGCTTCTTCATGAGTTCTCAAAGGCTAGGTAGACGGGGGAGCCAGTGACCCTGGAGTCTCCTTTTCTGCTTGTTCACCCTGCAAAGGAAGCACAGAGTGGCGCTCACTCACTCAAGCGATTTCTCATCTGTTAGCAGGGCCCACTTCTCACAGCCTTTTTCAGCGACCAGGCAGAACATTCGCCTCCTTCGTCCAGAGACCAAGTAAAGGGGTGTTTCCCTAGTAGGGAAACATACACCAGGGTTTGGGGCAGGCTGGAGATCCGTGTTGAGTTCTGCAATTAAACGACCTAGTTGGGTCTTTTCTAATGCTGTTCTGTGTTAACTCCTCAGTAAAAGAAGAGTAGAGGCTGCCCCAGCCCTCCACAGGAGCGCTCTCAGTCCTACACTGGGAAGACCGAATGAGAGAAAGGTATTCTAAAAGTTTAGGCTACCCTGCTCTCTAGTTTGTGACTGTCTGTGTGGGTTTTATATCCCTTTAAAGAGGGTAGGGCCTCTTGTCAGTAAGTCACTCCCTACTTGAGTGGACTGCCTCCCGAATGTCTTGTCACACTTATGTCTAACCCTCTTGTGGCTGACAACTCCCTCATGGAGCCCTGTCCCACCCAACGGCTCTCAGGGGCTCTGACTTGTGGTTATTTCTTGTTTTCAGGTTCCCAAAATTGCCTCAAGTCTTTCAAGCCAGAACTTAAATATTGCTCTGTCAGGAAGAGAGTGTAATTAAACGGCCTTTGCCAATGATAATGTGTCACAAAGGAAGCACTCATGAAACCTCCTTCATTTAAAGCCGGAGTGACTTCCATAAAGCTAGAATTGCCTTGTAGTCTTTTTACACAGACCACATTCCCTACCTTGGGTAGGCTTTAGATTCCTTATTCCTGCCGGGAGCTAGTGCATTCATCTGTCGGTTTTGCTGTTTGGAGCTTTTCAGTTGTCCTATAATATTTTCAGTGGTTTCTGATGTCTTTCCCCTTTTGGTCTTCAAAATTCAGTTTATCCTTCTTTGTCTGACCTATCTCAATCCTGCCAGCATGGGCTAGCTGCTTCTAACTTGCTGTTGTAACACACCCCATTTTCGTGTGTGTGTGTGTGTGTGTGCGTGTGTGTGTCCTTTGAGCCCCACTCTAGGGAAGGGATGAAGAACTTCCATGCCCACCTGTCATATGGACAAAATGTTCAATGTCAACGTTTCTTCATGCTGGATGGCCACTCTGCATAAAAGCTTTTCGGTGTGCAGACGGGGCAGAAGACTATGTCCTCAGAACACACTTTTCCAGAGGCACTGAAGAGAATACAGAATAGACCACTCATGGCAAGAAGTAGGCCTGCAAACAGTGTCTGAAGATTCCTTATCAGAAAGAGTGTGAGACAGGTACAGAGAAGATAATCAGCAAGCTAGATTTCTGTATCTAACAAAAATACTTGTCGGGGGTAAAAGTAAACATATTTTTAGAAAGCTGAGAAGACACGGTGTTACCAGGATTGTGAGAAGAAAAATGTTGGAGGAAGTTCCTCAAAAGGAAAGAGAAAGGATACAGGATGGGAAGGAGGAAGGTGGAAAGGACAGGTCAGTAATGGTAAACACCTGACACTTGGCAGGGTAGATTAAAGAACAAAATTTTCACTCAAAAGATTAGAAAGGGACTGGAAATCAAGAGAGTACCCAGTTTCACTAAAACAAGCACAATGGGAGTAAAGCCCCAGGATGCCATCTTCCACATGTCAGGTTGGCAAAAGCCAGGAGGCAAGAGTGCATTCCACCAATGTGGTGAAAAGCAGGCACTTGCAAACGCAGCTCATGTTTGTAGTTGGCTTTGGGAATATGAGTTAGCAAGATTTAATAAAGCAGAGATGACTTAGCCATCCCACCATTAGAAACATAATCTGATGTGATGCCTCCCGAAATGTTAAAAAAGCCAATGCTCAGTTACTTATTTTGCCAATTTTATTTGCTAGATAGGGAAAAGAAACCAAGTACCTGTTATACTAGGATACTGGCCTCATAAATTATGACCACTTTAATTAATGAAATATTGTTTCTCTATAAAACAAATGAAGGCCCTTTTAAAATCAGTTGGGCCTATTCCCAGGATATATTGTAAAGTAGAAAAAGAAGCAAATTATAAAAGAATATTTATATCTATACTTTGTACATAAAAAAATAATACTGTCATGGCCAAAGCATAAAAGACAGATAATAACAGGGTAGTAAGAATGTGGAGACAGTAGAACCCTCCCACAAGACTAAAGAGAGGGTAAAAGTGAAGAGGCAGCTATTTTGAAGGGGAAAAAAAAAGGCCTGGTAATAATTCTTTAAAAGGTTAAATACAGATTTGTCAAATAACCTAACAAGTTCACACCTAATCATGTATTCAAATTCAGTATGTACTTCTCTTCACATGAACCTTGACTGCAGATGTGTATAGAATCATTATTTAAAGCACACCCAATGATAAACAGCCAAAGTATCCATAAAACAATAAACGTGCAAATAAACAGTGGTATATCAACATAATGAAATATTACCAACCTATAATAGGAATAAAGTACCCATCTGTGTCACAACATATATAAACTTTGATAATGTTGTAAATACCAAAGTCAGCCACCACACAGAGGAAAATAAACAAATTAGTCATTACCTATAGGTAGGACGAGGTAGTGAGGAATGCCAATAGTCACTGGAAAAATATTTGCATAATCTTACAGTTATACTACAGTATAGACTTTAGAAGAGTGAGCATTGTAACAGCTAAACTATATTATGGATGCTGTTATGTTCAAATAAAGAATTATGAACAGTATCAATTATGCAAAATAAATAAAAAATTAAAAACAGCAACTAAAGAGGTCTAGGCCAATAGCAGGTAATCAGGGAGCAACAGATCAAAAGAGAAAATTGCTGGTGAAGATGATGATGGTGGGATATCACTAACCAGCCGTGTAAGCCAAGAATAACACCAACTCAGTCACAAGGTGCAATGAGCTTCATGTGTTCTTAAACTTGGTCTGTAAATATTTTGTTGAGAAGTTATACTTTTATGTTCACCAGAGTATTTGCTCTGTAGTTTTTCTTTTCCTTTCTCTCCTGTTCAGTCTTTTATCCAGTTTTAGTATCAAGATAATAATTCCAACATTACAGAATGAGTTTGGTAATGTTTCTTTCCTTTCTAGTTTATATAACACTTTGAAAATCTTAGGTTACTCAGGGACTGGTGACATAGTGGCCCAGTGCTTTCAAGGCTAATGAGATGAGTTTGATTCCTAACTTTGACATCATGGAAGGAATGAAGTGACTCCTACAATAAAGGAATAAATAATTTTAAAAATGTTATTCAGAAACAAATCTGTCTTTAAAAACTCTGTTTCCTAGCACAGAGACATTTGAGACCTACGTTTATTGGTTATCTACTCAACAAAGCAGGAAAATGCCATCAGTCTAGATGTGCATCAACAGATGGGTGGGTAATAAAAACATAGTGCACACACACAGCTGAGCTCTAGTCAGCTGGAAGGAAATTCTGAAATTTGCAGACAATAGATGCAGTGGAAAATATACTAAGTGAAATAACAGAGGCTCAGAAAGACAAGTGCCTCATGTTGCCTCTCAAATGGAAAATATAAATCTATATGCATACATAGTTATCAGGGCAGGGGTGTAGGTAGAGGTCATGCAACTACAAAAAGGCTCATGAGATATGAAAAGGCCTTAAGGAGGGGCATGAGGGGCATAGATGACAGGTGATGGGAAAGTAGAAGGGTAATGCTAGGGAAGAAAGGGTACAAACAGGGAATTAGGGCAGGGGGAATGGAGGGCATCAACAAGACAAAAAATGTGTGGGCATACCATAAGGAAACCTGTTACTGTGTATTCAAATTTAAAACATAAAAAGTAATAAATGATATAGATGACCTCCAGCTAGAAGATAAAGGAGAAGGATCTCCCCTAGACTAACTGCAAGCACTCCAGGCACAGGTTTACTGCTCCCTAAGTGGTAATGGGTAGGACTGAGTCCAGAGTCTTGAAATTTCCAAAGTTGATCTTCTAATCAAGGTTTTGGTGGTCCTTACTCAGAAAACGCCAACTGTGAGAAACATAAAAATATTCCTACTTACCTCATAGAAAGCCCCAACTGGGAGAATCATAAAAATGTTGTTAACTAACTCATAACATATTTCATGTATAGTTTTGATTTTTTTGAATCAAAATAAAATCTCAAGTAACAACAAAGTAGGTTAAAAAAAAACACTTTATAGTTAAAACAATTGAAATTTTAAAATCATCAAAACTGTACCACTGGATGTTATGAAGACCCAAAGTAGAATACAAAACAGTAACAATTGCCTTGTATATGGATAACAAATGACACTGGAAAGGATAACGAAGAAAGAACTCACCTAAATAACTGTGAAGGATGTGGTCTGTAGATTATAAGATTGACCACATGGTGCTGGAAAGATGGCTTCATGGTTAAGGGCACTTGCTGCTCTTGCAGAGGACCCAGGTGAAGTTCTTAGCACCCTCATCCAGCGGCTGACAACTGTCTGAAGAGCCAGTTCCGGGGGACCCAAAACTCTCTTCTGGGTCATTGCATGGGTTGCATCCATGCATCTGATGCAATTACAGACAAGAACACACATATACTCATGAGGAAAAAATAAGTTTTAAAAAGAATAAATACATAAGTAAGTGGAAACAACACATCCTGTTTAGTAAATCTGTTTTAACATGGAGCATGCCTACTTATTGGACAGATAGGTAAGTACACTTTGATAATACAAATCCAAGATTTTTGTTGTTAAAGAAATTATAGATTACAAAAGAAGTTAACTCTACAGTATCATAAGAATGAAAGCAGTAACATCTTGGAGGAAAAATCTACCAGATGATATTTTAGTGAAATGATCACCTGTGATAGGTCTCATGGCACAACATGCAGATGCCATTCATCCTGATGCCATGGACCTCAGGAGTAGTATTGGATGCTCAGTGAGGATGAGCTGCACATTGCACTCCTGGGAAAACATTGGCCCAGCCCAAAGCAGGATGCTCTCTCTTGCATAACTGACCAGTGATTTTTAAAAATCATCATATTCAAAATATATTAGCAATGATTAAGAGGGAACTAAAAGATGCATAAAGTAAAGGCTATGTGGAAAATCAGGGTAGAGTTTGAACTGAAAAAATTGTAGAAAATTAATAAAAATCTGTCAATAATAAAGCATTACATTAATTTCATTGTTTTGATAATTATCCTTAATTTTAGGAAGGACTGACTGAAAAGATCAATGACTTCCATTAAATTACATATCAATTTTTACAATATTTTATATGTATAAAATTATTTTATAATAAAGGTAAAGAGATAATTTTAAAATGAGCAAACTAAAGTGAGATTACAATGTATATAGAAATGAAATAAATGGAGTGTCTATATTATACTTCCTCCCTGTCTGGTACCAGATTTGGACAGAGCTTCTGTGAAGCAATGTCTTCTGGGTATGGAGGGCTGTCACACTTTTGAACTCACAATATCAGTGGTTGCCTGCACAGGACTCTCACAAGATCAATCCAATCAAAATTCCACTGTGTATCAGGAAGGAGGTTATGAGACTTGACCCCTAGCTGAGGAGATAATTGAAGCACATGAAGGCTATGATAGTTTGTGTAAGAACAGCCCCCACAGCAATGTTTATTTCTTAGTTGTAGACTATGTGGGAAGGATAAAGAGGCCTTGTTAAAAGTGGTTTTCACTGGGGGAGAGTTTTGAGGTTTCAAAAGTCAAGGTCCAGTCTCTCCTCCCGGCCCATGCTTTTGCATGAGATGTAAGCTCTAAGTTACTACTCCAGTGTCACAGTGTCGTCCTTGCCTGCCTACTTGCTGCCATGCTCCCTGCCATGCTGTTCTTGGACTAATCCCCTAAAACTATAAGCAAACCCCACTTTAAATGCTTTCTCCTACTAGTTTCCTTTATCATGGTCTCTCTACATTGCAACAGAACAGCAACTAAAATGAAAGATGATGGCATACAGGGAATCAGTTTCTTTAGAGAAACGGCCCGGGTAGATCTCCTATACTATAGTCGATAGCCAATACATCTATGTACATACAGAAAGCACTGAATGGACTTAATGAGTTATAAAAAGACATAAAATTGGGAGAGAGGGGTAGCGCACATTGATCTAAGGTGAGTTGGAGCGGAAGGGGCTCGGTATGATTGGAATACAGTGTATAAGCATGAAACTCTCAAAGGATGACTAAATAAAGCACCACAGAAAAGAAAACTGAAAAATATGCTCCTACAAGGTTCTAAACCCAAAAGAAATATAAAGAAGTAATATTATTTAGTTGAGTTATGATAAAGTAGAAGTGCATTTTGTTAATACTTAATGCACTAGTAAAATAATACAAGTAATGATAAATATAAAGCCAATAGCAGACTTTGAGCACTGAAAATATGCAAATGAAACAAAAGAAATTTAGTCAAAGTGTGATAAAAAGTAACAGGTGAGACAGTGAATTCTAGATGAAAATATGAATAGTTTAGTATTTATTTTAAAATATTTCTGAAGATTTTACTTAAAAGACAAACTTTCCTTTGAAAGAATTGAGAACTAAGCATATGGGTGTAGAGTCCTTGCCTAGAATGTGCAATGCTGTAGGTCTGAAAGCATTGTGTTATGAAAGCACCTAGGGCTTCCTGTTGATCATGGGGCTTCCGAGAGCAGTGTACTCTAATCTGTGTAGAACTGTGCCTGCTCGCTCTGGAGTCTGGAGTCGTGTTCCATCAAATGTGTCTAAGCAAATAGCACAAATGAGTGTATTTCTGAATAAGTGAGCACCATCCTTAATTTCCCCCACAACTTCATTACTACTATTTTCTTCATTTGTTTTAAATTCAAATATTATACTTTTTTCACAAATGACAGCTGGAATCACAAGGGGATTTCCACGTAATACTATCAGATGGTGCCAGCTATCTAAGTATATATACTGATTGTCTACATAAACCTACTGATTGTCTATGTGAATCTTTGTTACTGGAAGCAGAAGTGCCATTCCTTCTTCCATTTGCATTTATATTAAGAAGACTGTCTTACCTTTCTAAAAGAAACTTCTCTGCATTGGTTGATTTTAGCTGGGTACCTTATAAAATGATATACAAGTGGATTTTAAACATTCAGCGTCTTTACCTTTTAAAATAATGTCATTGACATTTTTGTATTGTTCCCTTTTTATTATGACTTGGATTGATGGATGTTATTTTTGTTGTCTTATGATCCTGAGATTAAGATACATAGATAGATGGAGAGATAGACAAATATTTGTCAGATGAATTGATCGATTGGAGTTTAGATATCTTAGTGCTAATGTTAAAATGCCTCGAAAACCACATTTAATTATTATTACAGTCATTAATAAATGCATTAATAATTGGTTAGTTGTTCAACAATGCATACTTCCAGACTTAATTTCTCTACTTGGTTAGCACACTGCTTTTTATGCCGTTACTTCTAATTATTTTAAAACTGGCAAGCAAATTTATACAAATTTTAAAAAAATATATTGCTAGTTTACAATTTAAAGGACTATATATGAAAGAACCATTGGCTTCTTGATTGACAAGTCTTTAAGTATTCAGATGAGTGATATCATTTTCCGAGAACATGCCAAAATGGCAAAAGAAAGAGATGGGCCTATTGTGCTTCCTAGGCTCTTTATAAAACGTGAAGTTTTTTTCTTCATGTGTGCAGATCAATAAAAAAAGATCTGAGTTGAGTTCATTTTCTCAAGAGGGATGAATTTTTAAGAAAAGAGGACACAGGGGATGGCCCGCAATGAAGTCATGGTGAATCCAGGTCTACACTGACCCCAGTGTGCTGCTGGCATTGTTGGAAACAAAGACAGTAAAGGGCTAGGTTCTTGTTAGAAGAACTACTAAATAAAGCATATTAAATGCTCTAAAATTCAAGACAGTGCCTGCCAGTTTATGAAAGAACATGAAAAAAAAAAAAAAAGAAAGCCAATGAGAAAAAGTCCCCGAGTTCATTCAAACCCCCATTCAGTTCTGGAAACCAGGAAGGACAGAACTAAAGGAATCTGTTTTCTATGGGATTCAAAGTGTAGTCAAAGTAAGTAATAGCAATACAAACAATACAATCAATAATAACTAAACAATGATTTTAAAATACATGTCAACATTTACATTCGTTTTCTTCTAATCTAGTGATTGAAATATATAAATGAATGTATGGATAGATAGATAGATAGATAGATAGATAGATAGATAGATAGATAGATAGATAGATAGTAGATAGTAGATAGGTAGGTAAATAGATTTCAAGTAGATAGCTGATACAAAGATACTTAGTGTTGATTTTAGTTTGTTTTGATTTGGTTCAGTTCCTTTGATTTAATTCAAAGAAGGGTTGCTATACAGAGAATGTTAGTTTTACTCTACAGTAAATTAGGGCACCAGTGCTGTGTGACACAGCTCAGTATTCAAGTAGCTGGCTTTTCTTGAAGAAAGAAAAGGCTCAAGTTGACTTAACAAATTCCATTTATTGAAGGTTCATTCAAAGCTCCATTTTCAGCTCAGACTCTAGAAAGTGACTTAGTTAATTGGGAACATTAAGAATCACCAAGGGTATAATTGCCCCTTTCATTTTGCTTTAGGAAAAAAAAGAAAGTGATTTATCTCAGAAAACAAGAGCCAAGGGGCCTAGGAGAAAAGAGAATTAGAAAATTTGGGTTCAAGAGAAACATCACAAAAAGTCTTGTCATTGAATCAACTCAAGGCTTGATAAAAAAAGCCTTTAGTGTCTCTCAAACACAATAGAAATTATAGCATGTCAAGAACCCACCAGTTAACAAAAAATACAACCTACAGCCTACTTTGGCAAACCAAAAGATTCTGTCAAATGTGTCAGCTCAACCATGATCAGTGTTTAAACACACACACACACACACACACACACACACACACACGGAATGAGGACAACTCGTGTTGATTTTGATGGAATGACTATATTATCTTTGAAAAGAATTATGCTTTAAAATTTTCTTCTAGACTGTGCAAGTTCTTGAAACCTGGAGTATTATTTTTAAGTCGTTAAGTTTTGGAGTATCTATCCAGCAACACAATACAGTATCATTCCATCATTTTCAACTGAACTAATTCAAATATGTGTAATAGTCTATAGTGTAAAAGGACAAATGGGACATTTATAGGATCTGCCACAGTCCACCCAATATATGATGCAAACAATCACAAGCAGGACATAAAGAAATGAGTGTGGTCATCTACCACCAAAATTTCCTTTGAAGGAACAGGCAGTCGGCAAGATTTGGTGTTTGCCGGTTCCTGATGTTGATCAAAATATGCATTCTATTTTCCCCAAAACTCAACTCCTTCTTTCAGTACCTGCCCTTCACAGAGAAAAAGCTTATGAATATTACAGTTACTTAACTGAGCACAGATCATCATATACATTACAACAGTATGGTTGCAGAAATCTAATTTTGTAAATCTCATGTTGGACTGCTACTTATGCTTCTAGAATTACAAAGTTGATATATCTCTAAGGACTAAGCCTAAGGATATATTTAAAACATATAGGGCCTTCAATTATCATACTTATAACCCTCCTACTTAGAAAAATCTCAATCCCTGTCTAAGCCATGACTTCACCCTCAGCATGTGAGGACTCCCTGGACTCCCATGCACATGACCTAGGTAACAACCATCACCTCATCCATGGAAGTCTGAGAGCTTCCCACAGACTTCGGAAAAGCTGCAATATGAATATGCTTAAACTCTAGAGAATGTTGGCTTCTTTGCTCAAAAGTTAGGCATAGCTCTAACTGAGCCCTATCCTAGCTCTAACTTCAGAAACCCCAGGAACACATTGTAATAGTCTGGATTCTCTAATGTAGCAAAACTTATTGTATGAATCTATATATAGATGGAATGGGAAAATTATTAGAGTAGCTTACAGGCTGAGATCCAACTGGTCCAAAAATGATTGATTGTCTACCAATGGAAAGTCCAAGAATTCAGCAGTTGTCTGGTCCATAAAGCTAGATGCCTCCATCGGGTTTCAGTATATGTTAGATTCCTGAAGAAGTACATTCGAAGGCCCATGAAGAAATGGACGTGCCAGGGAGCGTGTGAACAAACTGGCAAAGAAAGAAAGACTGCTTCCTTCTTCCATGCCCTTGATGTAGGCTCCCAGCAGGAGGTGTGGACCAGATTAAAGGTTCACCTTCCAACCTCAAAACACCTCGACTAAAGGTGTAATTTTTTTTTCACCTCAAAAGATCCAGATTAAAAGTGGGTCTTCCCACTCCAAATGACTTAAGTAAGGAAAAAGATCCCTCACAGGTGTGAGTTTTTGTTAATTCCAGATATAGTCAAGTTAACAAACAAGACAGCAATCAAACCCATCTTTACTGAGTTGCTCCAGTACTGAACCACAAGCACTGTTCAGGTGGACCCAAACTTGAAAAGTTAGGTAACAGCAAGCTGATATCCAAATACCCACTCAACAGAGATTGTACAGATATACAGACCCAAAACTCTACCAACCAACTAACTCAGAATGCCTAGGTCCCACCACAACAACTGTCTCCTCCCATATTAAGCATCTCTGAAAGAAAAAAGCCACATAGATGAAACTCAAGATGGTGAACTTAAAATGGCGCACACACACACACTCAAGAACTCAAAGAGGATATAAATATATGCTAGAATGAAGACAGAAAACACAGACAAATTCTAGAATTCGCATGAGAGTTAAACATGCATTTAGGAAAAAATGAGGAATCTACTATAAAAGTTATCATGTGTACCCACATGTCAGTCTTACACTGAAGTACAAAATCTAATTAGCTGCTCCATTTTGTCTGCATCAGACCATCCATCGACATATAAAATCTCTCATAGTTCAGTGTTCTTCCCATAATAGAGATTTCATCTCCCTTGACAAAATAAAATAAAATAAAATAAAAACATTTTCCTCTTTCTTTTTCAAAACATTGGAATGAATTCTTTCTAGCCTTTTCTTTTGGAATCAATTTTAGTTTTATTTTAGAAAAGTCAGAGTGATAAAATGGATTAAGTCACACATGACACTTTCTTTGTTTAGCTACATTGAAAGAACTTAATCATGAAGCAAAAGTAGTGTGTACTGTGCCCTCTTTAAATGCTTTGTGCACACTGTATAAGCAACGTAAGCATTGAACTAAAGTTCATTTGCTTGATGATCCAAGTTCTGCCTTAACCATACTAGAGATATCCTGGACCAAGGAGGGGAAAATAGACCTACATTAGCTGCAAAGAAAGGAAAGTGTGAAATTGTAAAATCAACATTTCTGTGGACTGCTCCTCCTGCCAAATCATTTGTCTTCATAAGAACTTCCAGTGACCTCAAGGGAGAATTGCGAACATTTTTGTCTAGCCACAAGAACTGTTCTTCCCTAGAAAATGCCTTATTTAAATCCTTAGGTCCTTATACAGCAATGGGTTGATCAAGAAAATATCTTAGAATACCCAAGATACAAGGTACAACTTAAAAAACACATGAAACTCAAAAAGAACAAAGACAAAAGTATGGACACTTTGCTCCTTCTTAGAATTGGGAACAAAACACCCATGGAAGGAGTTACAGAGACAACGATTGGAGCTGAGATGAAAGAATGGGCCATCTAGACACTGTCATACCCGGGGATCCATCCCATAATCAGCCCCCAAACACTGACACCATTGCACACACTAGCAAGATGTTGTTGAAAGGACCCTGATAAGCTGTCTCTTGTGAGGCTATGCCAAGACCTAGCAAACATATAAGTAGATGCTCACAGTCAGCTATTGGATGGATCACAGGGCCCCAATGGAGGAGCTAGAGAAAGTACCCAAGGAGCTAAAGGGGTCTGCAACCCTATAGGGAGAACAACAATATGAATTAACCAGTACCCCCTGGAGCTCATGTCTCTAGCTGCATATGTATCAGAAGATGGCCTAGTCGGCCATCAGTGGAAAGAGAGGCCCATTGGTCTTGCAAACTTTATATGCCTCAGTACAGGGGAACGACAGGGCCAAGAAGTGGGAGTTGGGGGAGGGGAGTGGGGGGAGGGTTTGGGGGACTTATGGGGTAGCATTGGAAATTTAAATAAAGAAAATACCTAATTAATTAAAAAAAAAGAACAACAACAACAAAAAAGAAAAGAAATGAAACCTTGGTGAGCCATTCTCAACTTTCCTATAATTTATTTAAATATCACTTTTAACTTAAAGGGCACTAAAAATGGGAGAGATGTCCCTGTACACATGGCACCAGACCACAATTCCTTTTTCTGCTACTCTTTCTAAAATTACCAACAAAGAGCCACTAGATTGATCAAACTAGTTCAACATCTTCCCTTGCCACAAAGGACCACAAGTCACAAGTTTCCTTTGACCCACCCAGTGCTATATAAAGCAAACAGCCATTAAGAAGAATCTACAGCAATTACAATAATAGTTCTTATGCAAACCAGAACTGCCAGCCATTTATGTTTGTAAGTTGATCTTTTTTTTAATTAGGTATTTTCTTCATTTATGTTTCAAATGCTATCCCAAAAGTCCCCCAGACCCTCTCCCCACCACGGCCCTATCCACCCACCCACTCCCACTTCTTGGCCCTGGTGTTCCCCTGTACTGAGGCATATAAAGTTTGCAAGACCAAGGGGCCTCTCTTCCCCATGATAGCTGACTAGGCCATCTTCTGATAAATATGCAGCTAGAGACACAAGCTCTGGGGGTACTGGGTAGTTCATATTGCTGTTCCATCTATAGGATTGCAGACCCCTTTAGTTCCTTGGGTGCTTTCTCTAGCCTCTTCATTGGAGGCCCTGTGGTCCATCCAATAGCTGACTGTGAGCATCCACTTCTGTGTTTGCCAGGCACCGGCATAGCCTCACAAGAGACAGCTATATCAAGGTCCTTTCAGCAAAATCTTGCTGGCGTATGCGATAGTGTCTGCGTTTGGAAGCTGATTTTAAGAGGAACACTCCTCCATTGTTGGTGGGATTTCAAGCTTGTACAACCACTCTGGAAATCAGTCTGGTGGTTCCTCAGAAAATTGGACATAGTACTACCAGAAGTTCCCGCAATACCTCTCCTGGGCATATATCCAGAAGATGTTCCAACTGGTAAGAAGGACACATGCTCCACTATGTTCATAGCAGCCTTATTTATAATAGCCAGAAGCTGGAAAGAACCCAGATGCCCCTCAACAGAGGAATGGATACAGAAAATGTGGTACATTTACACAATGGAGTACTACTCAGCTATTAAAAAGAATGAATTTATGAAATTCCTAGGCAAATGGATGGACCTGGAGAGTATCATCCTGAGTGAGGTAACCCAACCACAAAAGAACTCACATGATATGTACTCAGTGATAAGTGGATATTAGCCCAGAAACTTAGAATACCCAAGTTACAAGTTGCAAAACACATGAAACTGAAGAAGAACGAAGACCAAAGTGTGGTCACTTTGCCCCTTCTTAGAATTGGGAACAAAACACCCATAGAAGGAGTTATAAAGACAAAGTTTGGAGCTGAGACAAAGGACTGCTGCACCCGGGGATCCATCCCATAATCAGCCTCCAAATGCAGACACCATCGCATACGCCAGTGAGTTGATCTTAATGTCTTTAATAAGATACATTTGCCACCAAAAATCATCTTTCTAAGGGGTGAACGGAAGGGGGAAGTGATATGGATGCAAAGTAAAAAAGTTTAAAAAATTAATAAAAATGACCTTTCTAATCTTCATTTTTAATATCCTGGTCTAGAACCATTCATCAGAATATGGGGTTTGGATCTTGAACCAGAATAAATGACATGCGTAAATATGGAGTTATTGGCACACAAGAAGTTCACAGAAAAAGTTACACTGAATATCATTGACCCACAGGGCATATCTGTAGTGACACTGTGGTTTCAGAACATCAAGAAGGAGACACAAATCTTTAAGAAATGGACTGTGTTCTCTTAAGTCAAAGAAGAATGTATTCTGGAATTGTTAATAAAACCAAAACCTGGAATAATACTGTTCATTTAATAGTATCTTAAATTCTCAACATGGATACACTTCAATATGGTAACACATGGAAATTTAAAGGAGGGGCTCCTTATTTCCTTTAAAATCAAGACTCAGTGGTAACTATACTTTGAAAATTACTCAGGTATGCCTTCAGATGATCTTATTCAAAGTTCTAGCAAATAGACAGGTCCTTAGCCTTCGGGAGGGAAAACTTACCTGTGTGGCAGCATGTTTGACTTGACCTCCCTGGCTTTCAGATATGTGGGAGACATTGTTAAAAAGTAACTTCAAGGGACAGGCATGGAAGGGCATGCATGCCACCCCAATGTTAAGGATGCCAAGTCAGGGAGAGGAAAGTCTAAGCTACATAGCAATACCTTATTTTTTTTTTTTTGAAAAATGTAAGTACCTTTAAAACTCACAAACAGCAACATATGCAGCACACATACACACACCAAATGAAAACAAATGTGTGTATAAACACAAACACACATATGTGAATGAACTTGTTCAACATATGCATGGGGTCACACTCATGTCCAAACAAGATCAAACACTTTTTTGCATGGATGCACCTATGTCCACACACACACACACACTCATATGAACATATATACAAATGGACATAGAAATACATGCATACTGATATACAAAAATATACACCCAATTATGTGCACATCCATGCATGCATATAAATGTGCATACACATGTGTGTACATGTTCACTCAAATGTGCAGACTTATGTAAGTGTCCACCTACTTCCATCATTCTTCTTTCTTAAACCTCTTTCACAGTATAGCCATACATTAAAATACTTCTTCATTTCTCTTATGAAAACCAAATCTGCTTTGCAGTGAGAATTGGGGTTTTCATTCTGAAACTCACACTAAACCTCAGGAATCTCTTGAACAATGAACTCACTGTATGATGTCATTTGTTTCATCAAATTATTTGTTAATTGCATTTGAAGAATAATGACTTTTACAAACACTTTAGGAACCACAATTTATGCACGCTCAGATTATATGATTTATTTCTAGCTGCCATGTTTTATTAATTAGAGTGAGAGGTCATTTGCCTGCAGTAGCAATCACTGAAGTACATCCCAGAGAAGGCAAGCACGGTATAAGAAAGGAATGAATGTTACTATGTAGAGCAGGCCCTGAACTGCTGGCATCAGCATGGTGTGCGTTTAACTTAATTACTTCTCAGGACAAGCCAAAGAGATAGACATTTGCCTCCTTTATACAGGACGGGAAACGGAGGTTTGGAAAATTGATACTATGAGTCGGGTCTTCTTACCTCTAAAACCTGTTTTATTTTATATCATCATCATCATCATCATCGAAGGCTGTCAAAATGAAGTGAGGTTAGGCACAAGGGTCCTGAGAAGATATTATGATGAAAAATTTTAGCAATAACTTTACATTTCTAAGTATTAACAGGTTTTATTGGACATTTGATTCTCTTGAAGACTAATTTAGAAGTACCAGAACATCACGTTCAAGATAAATGATACAACATAATATCATTCTACAATTCTATTTCTCAGTTAACATTCTTATGTTTCTAATAAATATGTAACCAGTGGTCTACATGCTTTAGCTCTTAGCTATAGAATACAACTGGCTGCCTGCTGCCGTATCATTTTCCCACTCCTCTTGACTGCTCTCTGGGCTACAATTTGAAGTCATCATTGTATTTAGATGTGGCCGAGCCACTGAGCTCTTGCCAATGGGATGTGGGTGAACATAATTGTCTCATTTCCAGGCATGGTACACAGATTTTCTGGATGGCCTCACCCATGCCCTGGTTGCCAAGTGTTGAAAATAAGAAGACTGTGTGAGCCTAACTTCACAAGTAATGGTGTGGATCGGGGTTCAAATTGTCTGCACATGCATCACATCTTACAGAAGAAATGGACATCTGTCACATAAGGTGGAGTGACCAAATGTCCTGCTCCACAGAAAACAGCCCTGCAACACCACCATCTTGTTGTCTGCAGGGCACTCTGCATCATCACATTGATCTCATGAGGACCTATTAACTTGAGAGATAATTTGAGGATCAATTTTACAATGGGCAACATTGCTTAAGGAATTAATTAAGTCGTGGGACAGCTATCCTTATTAGCATCTTTTTAACATTTCTTCCTCCCCGTCCTGACCTCATTCTGCAGAAGCATTCCATCCACAGGGCTTAGATGAGAACCGTTACAAGGTTATGCTATATCCACACAGTTCAGCAGTCCTAACATAAAATGTCTGACTCCAATGACAGGTCCACCAACGAAGTCTCAGGCCACCCTCAAGTCACTACTCATGGTGCCCAGGGCCATCTCAGAACCATCCCTGGGTTCTGAGATGAATTCCTCTGATTGGCCAGTTTGATCTAGTTTCTATTTTGAGTTAGTGAGGTTGATGTGTGAGTGTGTTAGACTATATCACATTAGACAGTGTAAGAGGAGAATGTACAAGGAGGCATAGATGAGCAAGAAGACAGCACTCCACTGTATCTGCACATGTAGACATATCCCCACATATATTTATGACATGTAAACACAGTTTTTATGCAGATGTTCATTATAATATTGCTTACATTAGAAAATAGTCACAATTTCTTGTTGAAGAGTAAGTTAAGTGATTGGTAGTATGTCAATAAGATTTGAGGATATGCAAGCAATAAAACATTTCATCATATAATAAATGTCCCTGATATACTAATATGATGGCTAATTTCATGTCAACATTATGAGGCTGAAGAGTGCTCAGCTATCTAGTCAAACATTCTGGCTGCATCTGTGAGGGTGTTTCTACATAGGACTAGCATTTGAATTGGCAGAGTGAATAAAACAGATTGTCTTTTCCAGCATGAGTGGGTTTCGTCAATCTGTAGAAGGTCTGACTGGAACAAACATTGAGAATGATGAAGAATTTGGTGTCTCTAGCCTACTGTCCAGGGCTCTTGTCTGTTTCTCATGGCTTTAAGATCAACTCAAGTCTCTAGTTTTCTGATTGCTAATGATGGAGTCTTCAGCTTCGGTAGCCATATTAGCTAATTTATAATTACACTCATTACTATGTTAATTTCTCATTTAGGCAATCTTTCACTTTCAAAATTCTAGGCAATTTATTTTGGTTTTAAAGTACTTTAACCTATGTTGCACATATATACTCTGGAGTATTTGGATAAACAAAACTATTATGATGAAAAGTCATGGGAACGCATCATTGTGCTTTAATCATTGCACAACAATCACCAAGTATGTATATTCATACAAGCCTAACTGTGATAGGTCAGTCACTCATTATAGTGTATTGATACGGTCAAAAGACACAATAAACACCATTCAGATGTGGCCTCTGACAACATAAGATATAATAATACTGAGGGGAGGGAGGGGAAGAAAAATTGACTAAAACTCATCATATAAATGTCAGAAAAAGACTCGAAGAATTTTTTAAAATTACAATTCTTCATACAGAAATAAACATGAACCACTTCATTAGTATACAGACTTCCTGTCTTTAATAAATGGCAACTGTAAATATATATATATATATATATATATATATATATATATATATATATATATATAAAACAAAGAACTGTTTTAAAATAAGTTTCTCTGTGATTGAGAATCAAAAGACATGCCATTTCCCTGAAATCATTTTAGTAGACATGGATCTTTAAAATAACAATAAGATTTACAGAATAATTACAAAAGCCAGTATTGTAATTATTTGTTGACATCATTAAATATCATATGCTGTACATAATTTATATTCTATATTTCTATGTGGCAGAACAGTAGTTTTTAATCATAACAAACATGTGAAAGTGTATCATTAGAAACAGACCACTCTCCCACTGGAGGCAGAAATTCTAAGTGCACTGAAATCTTAGAGGAACACTCTTAAATATGTGGTCAGGCAATGACTAGAATGACATTACGAAGTGTATGACTGTGTAAAGACACAGATAATATTAAAATAAAATTATTAAATGATAAACACTCATGATTGAAGAGGATTAGACATCTCATGGCAGGTCCTTCATACTGGGAAAAAAAAAAAAGCCAGTGAAGTTAGTAACATGGCTCAGCTTCAAAAGCCCAAAAGCTTCAAAGCCTGCTATAATTATGTTCAAGGATAAAAACATGAACTCTCCAGAAGATATTGATTCTGGATTCCCAGAGCCCCAATATCCAGCATGCAAAGATTCTAGAGTCCTGAATTCTGGGACAGAGAGAAAGGAAAAAAAAATATATAAGAAAGAACACTCTCGCCTGCCCTTCTCCCAGGGTATTCTACAGCTGCATGACTCCCACTCAGAGTGGATGAGAACATGTCTTCCTTCCTCATTCGGCCCTCTGACTTTATATAAATATCCTCCAAGAGCAGAGTTGGAGAAGGGACTGAAGGAACTGAAGGGGTTTGCAGCCCCATAGAGGGAGCAACAGTGTCAACAGGCCAGATCCTCTGGAGCTCCTGGGGACTGGATCACCAACCAAAGAATACACATGGCTCCAGCCTCATATGAGACAGAGGATGACTGTGTTGGACATAAATGGGAGGAGAGACCCTTGGGCCTGAAAGTGTTTGAGGTCCCAGTGTAGGGGAATGCCAGAGAGGGAAGACAGGAGTGGGTGGGTGGGTGGAGGAACACCCTCATAGAGGCAGGAGGAGGGGGAATGGGAAAGAGGATTATTGAAGGGGAGACCTGAAAAGGGGAAAACATTTGAAATGTAAAGAAAATATCCAATTTTAAAAACTATCCTCCGGAAGCAATACACTTTGCTTTGCAGCTGCCCATATTAGCATTAACTGTCAACTTAACTCAAACCATAAATCATTTGGAAAGATTCTCAGTTGAGTTGCTATCTGTACCAAGTAGATCTGTGGGCATGTGTTTCTATGAAGAATCATCCCATTTGTTAACTGATGCAGGAAGAGCACAACCCAGTGTGGATGTTCTCATTTCTTCTTCTTTTTCTTTTTTCTGGTGCAGATCCTATGGGACTCCTCTCCTCCTCCTCCTCCTCCTCCTCCTCCTCCTCCTCCTCCTCCTCCTCCTCCTCCTCCTCCTCCTCTTCCTCCTTCTCCTTCTTCTTCTTCTTCTCCTTCTCCTCCTCTTCCTCCTCCTCCTCCTCCTCCTCCTCCTCCTCCTCCTCCTCTTCTTCTTCTTCTTCTTCTTCTTCTTCTTCTTCTTCTTCTTCTTCTTCTTCTTCTTCTTCTTCTTCTTTCTCTCTCTCTCTCTCTCTCTCTCTCTCTCTCTCTCTCTCTCTCTCTCGCCTTTTTTAAATTATTTTATTTATTTACATTTCAAATGTTATCCTGAGAGTTCCCTATAACCCCCCCCCCCCGCCCTGCTCCCCTATCCACCCACTCCCACTTCTTGGCCCTGTCATTGCCCTGTACTGGGGCATATATAGTTTGCAAGACCAAGGGGCCCATTTCTTATGAAGGCAGTGCTAGCATGTGCAGGTCAGTCAGTGAGCAAATCAGAGAGAGAGCCATCAAGTGCTGAGAGCTTCTGGTACTGCTCTTAGGAATTTGCCATTTGTCACTGGGCTCAGACCAGGAAGTAGGCTTAGATAAGAATGTCAGTGACCAGGGGGCTTTGTTTACTACTTTACTTAATTATTATTTTGTGTGATCCTTTTGTTTACTACTTTAATTAATCTTATGTCATCTCTTAGGTTTTTTTTTTGTTGTTGTTGTTTTGGTTTTGTTTTGCTTTTGTTTTGGGGGGGTTGTTTTTTGCTTTTGCTTTGTTGTTGTTGTTGTTTTCGAGACAGGGTTTCTCTGTATAGCCCTGGCTCTTCTGGAACTCACTTTGTAGATCAGGCTGGCCTCGAACTCAGAAATCCACCTGCCTCTGCCTCCTAAGTGCTTCGCTTGATTACGTTGTCTGTGACCTAAGAACTGACCATGATTTTTGGATGTACCTAGAATGAGATAAAAGCAGGCTGGAGAGACATAAAGCGGCTTCAGAATCAGCACTGGCTGGAGTCAGGTTACAATTTTGTCTAACTTTTTCTATTTCAGCCCTCACTCCCTTAATTGAGGCCCTGTGGACTGACTGAGCTGGCTCGGTCAATCAAGGAGTGGTCTCCATGGTTCCTGCCTCTGGGTTTGCAGCTGACTTACGCCATCACGTATGGTGAACAGACAGTGTAAGCCAACTAAGCTCTTTCTTCTCCAGGTTGCCTTTTCAATGTTTTACCATAGCACCAGACAGGAAGTAAGACACACCGGCTATCTTGGTATCTCTCAGTACAGCCAGCTTTTCATCAACAACAAACCATCGGGGAGTAAGTAACTCATCTTACTAAAAGCAGAATGTAATAGATGAGCAACGTCATTTGCATAAAGTAAGATAAAATTATTAAAAACTGAGGAAGCATCAAATTTGTCAAATATCTTTTAAATGACTATTCAGAGGCTGATTCTTTTTAGCTTGTTATTGATTCTTCACATCATGAAGCACCATCACACTCATCTTCCGGTCCATTTGTACCCATCCTCTGCCCTTGCATCCTCCTGCCACAAAAGAAAAAATAAATAAATAAAAAGATATCATTGTGAAGCTGTAGTGAATCATGGTATGCCCCACAGTATGGCCTTTTGTCCACACCTCTTTACTTGCAAGTGTTCGTTGCAATGAGTCATTAATCTGTTTTGAGACCTGGGCTTCTGCTATACTACAAATACTGTATTCTCACTAAAACTCATCTCAGATGTCCTGTTGTTGTGCTGTGTCATTGAGACCTACAGCTTTGGATTTGCGCAATCAGCCCCAGCAGCTCATAAATAGAGTAGATATTGGGGTGAGTCAACTCAAAGCCCTGGATCTGAGCCTGGGTGGTAGCTGATCTGGTCATCCTACCAGCTCTGCCACACCCACACTCCCAGGGAAAGCTCTCCAGCACTCCCCTGGCTAGCTTACTCAATACTACAGCTTACAAGAGGGAAACCCAGATTTCCAACTCTCATGTTATGGGACTGGCTCACCCACACCCATGCCAGCAGAGTCAGTTCTGTAAAATGCTGCCCAAGTGAAGTGCAGGACATACTCTCCCAAGTGCTGCAACAGGTGAGGGGCATAGCTCTTCCTCCTGCAAGGGGCAAGGCAGGGTAATATCTCCTTTGCCACTGCCTCTGCCTCTGCCATAGCATGAACGGGGTGGGCCTGACTCTCCCACACTCACACCCTTGGATATGGTTCACCTGCGTCCCTGCTAGCTCCACTTTGCTGCCCAGGAAAGGTACAGGGCCCACTCTCTCAAGTGCTGCAACCTGTGAGGGGCTGGGCCAGCTCTCTCACACATGCACTTTGGACCTGCTCATCCCCAATCCTCACAATCAGGGCCAGCTTCCTGGGAAAAGAGCAGTCTGCTCTCCAGAGCACTGCAGCTGGCAAGGGGCTGGGCCAGCTCTCCAGCTTTCATGCTTTGGAAATAGCTCTCCAAAGTTGCTCAGGGAGATCCACTTGGCCTTTAGTTGAAACAGAATCCTACCTCTGTTGGTCCAAGGACCCAGACATGGCCCCTGTTGGCAGCAAAGGACATTATCATGGCATGGCCTTAGGTGGCATTGCTGGTTACGCACATCAAGTGGTTCCTCACTTCTTTCCTTTTTCTGCCTCTTTTCCCTGTGCTTCCCTTATGCTTCATTTTCTCTTCAGTCTCTTCACTACTTATTTGCTCATTTTAGTAGCACCATTGCTGCTGAGTGGGGTCATCTCAGGCATGCAGTGTCCCATCTGTCATCTGGCACTGGGTGGTGGTTGTCATAGACATGGTCTGCTGGCTTAGTCCTTCATGGCACTCTACTGAGTTTCACCTTGAGCTTGCTGTTCCAACGTGGGCCACATGGTGCTGGGCTGGGGGGTCATCTCAGTCGTGGTCTCTGAGATCTAGAGGTTGATTTTTTTTTAATGTGGGAAAAGAAACATTGTTAACCAGATGTCATTATCTTCAGTGTTATTCATTAGTTAATAGAGAAGCTAAATGTCATTTAATTTTGGAGTGTGAGAAAGTAAAAAAACAACAAAACAAAACAAAACAAAAAACTTCACCTCAGTCAATGGTTCAGCCAGAACTGTATTTCCTATGTGTACATGTTGGTGACTTGATTTTGTTAGTTCTTATCAGTAGATTTTCAGTGCCGACATTACTGAGAAAGGGATAATATATCTCCAGCTTATTTTTCCTTGTGTAAGATCTGTTCATGTCATAGCCTCAACTGATGGTAGGGTATCAATAAAGGAGCCAGTGTCCCCAAGTCACCATGGGAAGAAATGAGACCCTCAGCTAAAGACAGGCACATGAAATCACCAAATCAAAAAGAAAGGAATTATTCTCTTAAATGTGTAAAACCTGGAGCCCTGATTGTTATTGTAGCCCCTGTCTTCATGAGCACAACAAGAACTAAAAATCATGCACTGAATTTGAACCCTAGGAAAGGACTGCCACCACAGATGACAGTAACAACCTATGATGCAGAAGTCAACATATATTTTTGCTCTAGTATGAAAGCATGAAGGGAGTGCAGTCTTTATTTTTGCCAGGCTGAGTAGAAGTCACAAGAGAGAACAGCAAACTGGTAAAAGAGAAAATAAATTCTTCTTTCCAAAAAGTCATGGGAAGGATCCCAAGGCCAGCGAGAAGTCATGGTCTGGATTATAAGAATAAATATCCATTTCTTTGAATGAAAAGGATGAAAAAAGAAAAGATGAAGATACAAAAATCTAGACAAACCTGAGGGATTTAAGGATTACAGTGAGCATTATAATCATGGCAGTTGTTGAATATCCTTACTTTATACGTTTTAAGGAATTGAGTGATTGGTGTAGCACTTCAATATATATTAAAACACTGGCATATAAAGGTTGCAGGATTTCCTTTTCCAATCACATGTGGGCAGCAAGAGGCCTGTGATTGGATAGGGAAAAAAGGGGCTGAACTAAAAGTTGCAGAGTGAGGGAGCATGGCAGGATGAGAAGAGAAGGAAGATGGCTGCTGAGGTGAACCCACATGGCGTTTATGATACCACAGGTAGTTGTGGTATCGTAAGGTTAAATTAATTGGGATAAAGCTTTTATTATTATCAATTGACTCTGAAATTATTGTATGGGAATCTTGTAAATTGTGATAATATTGATACATAAATCTGATCGGTTAATTAAGCTTTAAGAGTCTTGATTTTACCTGGTTACTAGGTATTGTGATATACAACCACGAGGTTGGCAGTTTCATTTAATTACTAGAATGTGGGCTCTCTGAGTACATGGGTTTATGACTGAGGAAGACCAGTGGCGCCTGGACAAGTGAACAAGAGCTGGGATCACAGCGTCGGAGACTAGCTGGAGAGAGTTACCAGCAGCAGCGGGGAGTGCGGGGACATGGTCTGACCTTGTAAGAGCTGGTGGGTTCATTTTTTTAATATTTCCCGCAACATATAAACACTGTTATGGCCTACTGAAAATTATTTAAGAGGTCATTTTTATTTAATTTTATACTACACTCATTTTCATCTAATATTATCAGATAAATATCTACTCCCATAAAATTAACAATGAAGATGTCGCAGGAAATGCTGTCACAAGATGAGAGATGCACTTTAACTGGAAATTTCTCTCCTTTCTGATGGATCCGTGTGGCAGGACATGTGATAGCAATGGAGAGAGCTGTGAGGCTTCTAACTCACAGATACATGTTTCCCCATGCAGCCCTACTATGGACTTAATTTCATACACCCAAACTAAATTAAAAGCATCTTAAGTGCTAGCCAGTCTATACATGAATAAAGAGACACTCGATTGAAGGAAAGGGACACATGGAGACGTGTTCAGTGTCTTTATGACATTAGTTTAGTTGTGAGGTGGTTCGTGTGTTCCAGACTACATCCTCATTTTCCTGTATCATCACATTTTCTCATGGTTTCTGGTAATGGATAATGAATCTATGCCTGTGGTTGGTATGAAATAATCATTCTTAAGCAACCAAGATTTGTGGGGTTTAACCTTCTAAGAAAATCCTTCTAAGCCTTCCCTGTGGGTTTGTGAGTCTTCTTCCTCTCACATCAAACCAACTTTTCCTGTCACTTTCTGTCGGTAGAGAAGTTTCACATTAGGTCTGATAATAGCCAGACCAGTGAAAGAAGTTTCATTTTTCTCAGCCATCAAGTTAAAGCATTCTGCAACTCAGGTTGTTTCTGGCATAAAAACCTTTGCTAGAATATCGTCACTCATAATATTATGAATATATATTCATATATGAATATAATACTATTACCTTCCCTGGAAACTCCAGCTATCTCAAACTCATTAGTCTGCATCAGAAGAAGCAGGCAAGACTCCCTAGGGGAAAGATCACATGCTCTGGGCTCAGAAGAAGTCATGAGGCATCACTCCTTTCTCTTAGACAGAAGGGTTTGGTACAATCTTCCCTATTTTTAAGAGGACAGAAATGCAGAATTCTGCCTGTAGAACTCTAAGACTTGTGTGTCACTTCTGCTGACCATGGACTCCCTGATCTCAGCTCTGGGCAGCCAAGAGTTCAGCTTCCACGCTCTTTTGCTGGGCCTATTTTTCCGGCTGCTGGGCTGGAGCTATGTTTCAGGTCACTGCTGGCTGAATAAAAGCACCTACTTCCTTATAAAGACGTTGGTGTCAATCTTCTAGAACAGTGCTTCTCAACCTTCCTAATTCTGCAACCCTTTAATACAATACCTGGTGTGGTGACCTCTAACCATAAAATTATTTTTGTTTCTACTTCATCATTGCAATTTGGTTACTGTTGGGAATTGTAATGCAAACATCTATGTTCTCCATTTGTCTTAAGTGGCCCCTGTGGAGGGGTCAGTCGAGCCCCAAAGGTTGTGAACAACCTTGTTCTCTTTCCCATTGGATGGAGACTGCCCTACCTGTAGTCTCTGACAGAATTCAACAGCAGTCCCCCACCTTCAAGACTCAAATGCCACGTGTCAACTCCTTGGAGGACTCTTCTTGAAGCTCCTGACTATTCTCAATGTGGAATAAATAATTATCACTCTCTCTCCCCTGCTTTCTCTTTATTCTCCTCCCTTTATCTCATTGTCTTTTTAAAAATTGGCTGCCCTCAGCCAAATTTAGCATCAGAACACTATGACCTGGCTTTTAAAATTAGAACATTCCTTTTTTTTTAATTCTGTAAAGTTTTCTATAGAGGCACAATGAAGATGCTGTCACTGTCTTCCCCCCACCCCCAACAAGGGCTTCACAAAAATGATATTAAGTCCAAATAATGTAATGAGCTGAGGAGACTTTACAGATAATTTAGCCCTTCAATTTAAATAAGAAATTAAGTGAACTATGGCACAATTAGAGAACAGCCAGTTCTTGACAGAGCAGAAGGCAGACAGACCACAGTCTCAGTTTGGTCCTTTTAGGAAACACAAGCCAGTATACACACTACCTCAGGGAGCTCCTGCACATCCGAACTGGTTTAAGCTTTCATTTTGCAGACAAGTGTCAGAACACATCAAGGGCAATTTTATTGGAATAGTAGAACATTTAAAATGTATGACTTTTATATACAATTTCAACCAAACTGAGAATATTGATTATTTGGCTGAGCTTGAAGTTTCCAACAGGAATTTTTAAGGGATCATAAAGTAATTATTTAAAACATGAACCTCCTACCCATACACTCTGACAAGTGTGGATGCTGTATCACATGTATATCAGGAAGTGGCAGAGAGGAGAAAGGCTAATTCTATCCTCAATATTCTGACCTATGAATATCTATCTGAATAACCAGTAGCGTAAAATTCCCTGGAGAAAAAAAAAAAAAAGGCTTGAGAAGGCCCAGAAATAGGAGTTTGTCTGAGATTACCACCAGTCTGGTGCCAGGCAAGCCTGGACAGGCTTCCAGGATAAGGAGCAAGCCAGAGACTATTAAAAACCCACCTTGGACCACAGGTCCCTTCGGGAAGAAAAGCTTAGAACAGACAACTCTTGCAAGGGGCCAGTGATGAGTGTTGGCAGGTGAGAAATGATCGTGAGACAACCAACAGGCCAGTTCCATGGGACCTGGACAGGAAGATAGACTGAATTACCACAGAGTCTGCTGCCACGTAGGCTTTGGGGGCAGATAATGCCAGAAGTGGCCCTCACTGTCTCCAAAATGCATGAATGGCACTCCTCTGACCACTTTTGAAACGACCCCAGATACTCAGAGACCCTGGGCACCACTAAGAGAAGCAAGTAAGTGGTAAAGAAGTGGAAGGGAAAGAGAAACAGAAAGATGTGGGCTCAATGAAGAGAGGAGGAACTGGAGACTTGAGGGTAGTGAGGAATGGCCTAATGTGATGCTACCTAGGACCATAATGGGGTCCTGTCCTGTGCTATCCTCAGGGGCCATGTTTGGGTTCATGGCCATGAAGCAGGGATCTGTTTCTCGCAAAAGCCAGGCAGACTTCCCTGGTCTGGGTTGCCACCTGGGGACATGTTGATGTCTACAAGCTGTGAAGAATTGGCCCCACTCCTCACCTATGAATCATGGTAGAGCTGGCTTTGGGGTCATGAGAGCTGGAAATCTAGTCTTGCACCTTGCCTAGGCAGCCCAGTAGAGCTGGCCCTGGATATGGGGGTTGCAGGTAAGCAAGACCAGGGTGTGTGCTCAGGAGATCTGGCCCTGGCTCTTGTCTTCTGGATAGTGATTCAGATGAGAGATAGATGCCCTCTTCCCCTTCCTCATTTCTAGCCATCTATGGTAGGCAGGAGAACTGATCATGTCCCTCACAAGCTGCAACATTTGGGGACAACAACACTTGCACCTCACTTTAGCAATAGGGTAGAGCTGGCCGTGGTGGTGGGGGTGGTGGTGGTGGTGGTAGTGGTGTGGTGGTGGTGGTGGTGGTGGTGGTGGTGGTGTGTGTGTGTGTGTGTGTGTGTGTGTGTGTGTGTGTGTGTGTGTGGCAGGGGGCAGTTCTAGTAAGCTGGCCCCAAGGGCACGAGATTGGGAAAGCAAGTGGGCTAACCAGCTCAAGTACCTCTCAAAACCGAGATCCAAGACTTTGAATTGGGCCACCCAACATCTACCCTACTGATGAACTGCTGGAGCACATGAAAGGGGCAGTTCCTACAGATTCTATAGATCATGCAGGATTTCCATGACACAAGGCAACAACAGGATATCCAAGAGGAGTCCCAGCAAGGATCCAGTACTGATAGTGTAGCAGAAACCAGAGGCCTGGTATCAGACCAATGACTCAACATAATGAAGATTCGCAAGCAAAGACGAATGGACAAAGGGGTGTACTGTGGGAAACACTGTGACACACTATAGCTTCCGCAATGGAATTTTTTTCTCTGATGGGGGAATTTGCAAGGGTTGGTAAGTACAAGCAAAGGGAGAGATGAGTGGGATTAGGGTGTACGTGTGAAATTCATGGAGAACCAATAAAAAGTTTTGTTTTGTTTTGTTTTTAAAGAGTACCACAAATTTGATTTAAATCTGACTTTTCTCATAGAAAAACAAATGGAACAAACTTGGATTGACAGATCGATGGATGGACAGATGGACAGGTGGACAGACAGGCAAAGAGACAGATAGATAGAGGTAACATTTTTCTCTCCCCACAGATTTTTCTACAACTCTCAGCTAGATCTCAAGACTTTCTCTAGCAGTGGTGGGTTACCACCAGCTTTGGTCAACTCTGTATTTCCTTTCCTGTCTATTAGATGAAGAGCAGGATGTACACACGTCAAACTACTTTTATCTTGTCATGCAACCAAAACAGAAAGGGAAGTCATTAATAAATGTACTGGGAAAATATGTCAAAATTAAAGTCTACATTGTTTCCCTCTGGAAACTATGAAATCCCCCCTTTTTAAGTGCTTTAGTCTTAATGTCAAAATTAAAGTCTACATAGTTTCCCTCTGGAAACTATGAAATCCCCCCTTTTTAAGTGCTTTAGTCTTAGAAGATGTTGTTTTGAAAGCTATTAGAAAATCCCTGATACCACTAGCATATCTCTGAGCCACTGAGTCTAATGGAAGAACCCTAGATCAAAAGACAGATCAGCTTTCACTGAGTCAGTAGGAAGGGCCCTAGATCAAAAGGCAGATTAGCAAGAGACAACCTTAATATATGTATGCTTATTTTTTTTTTGCATGACACTAGAGCCTTCATGTATATGAGAGTCCCAAAAGGAGAGGAAAGCAACCATGTTTCTTCTGGTAGGTTTGATGAAAGTAGAAGCCCACCATAAAGTATGGACTAAGCGTAACTATACCACAGGAACCTGAAGAGACATACTTTGATCTTTCTGTCCCTGAGTTTTTCAGGTATTTGGAGTATACTCTAGAGTAAGTCTCATGGCCTGCTTCAGGAGAGGATGGGCAAGGCCTTCCAGTCTCTACCATTTCCTCAATGTCCTAGTGGCTCATTTGAGAATAATATACCCTGAATTGCACTAACACTGTGCCAAATCATTCCTGTGCAGTGATGTCCTCAAGTTGCTCTTCACTCCAGGCAGATATTTAACACATATGAATATGAGAAATATAAAGTGTCGAAAGTCAAAAGTCAGGATTAATATCTTGGCTCTTCCTTTTACTGGTTTATGGTTCAGCCAATTTAAGTGACTTTGTAAATCTTAATTTCTGTTTGATAAAATGGAGATTATGCCATAGCATATGACCAGTGTTTCAAATGCTCACTCAGAGTCATAGCTGGTTCCTCACATTTCTTGCCTGAATTTCCTTCATGCCAGAGGAAACCATAGCCAAAGTCATTTAGTCTTTTTAAAGTCGTGTTCGTGCCCTTCCTTGCTGCAAATCCTTTACCAACTCTCCAAAACTGGGCACTGGAATAACAGAAAAGTCCTTTCAAGCTCCAACACTTGCTTCCCACATCAGGTCACTATCGTGGCTAGTGTCCTTCATGCCCCAAGTTCAACTTACTGCACTTAAAATCATTCTTCCCTTTCATAATCTGGTGTTCAGAAAAGCTCGCACTAAGTCAAACTCCTTTTGGACTCTTAAGTAGCCTTAAGTAAAATAGCACTTTTCCTAACCTCTTTCAGCCTCAGTTATTATATTCAACGCACATGAGCACATACACCACTCCATGGTCTTTTCATAACACAGTGTAATAAATTGTCTCATGTTGACATCATTAGTTACCTGCAGCCAAGATGACTATGTGCCAGACATAACACCAAACATATCAGATACCTTATCACATCTTCTCCAAACAAATCTAGAGATACTTTTTATTTTTCTCACTTTACAAAGGGGGAGAAAAATATACTAGCAAAAAGTACTGAGACAAATGTATACAGTTATTCCTTGAGACATACATAATGGCAAAAAAAAAAATGGAGGCAATTCAGACACCCAGGGCAAGGACTGGTTGAACAAATTATAGCACAAATACAAGAAAATGCTTTTCACCATATCAAGGAAGTAAGTACCTTCTGCCTATACGTCTATGGAGTTTTGAGACTTTTTAAAAGCAAAGTATCTAAAATTTGCTGAAGAAAACATTGAAAAGAAAAGCTAATACCAAGTAATAATCTTAAATTGAAGAGACATCCGTAATGATCAGAGGAGAAATAGATACACATGTATAAGGCAGTTTGCGCTTATTCACATTCACATTACCCTCTTTTGTTCACACTCCTCTCTCCAAATAATATAGACTTCTTGCAAACAGCAAAAACTTGGCCTTGATTTTTTGTTCATTGAGCCAATCCACATTTTTATTGGAAAGTGCGGATCTTTTGTGACTAGGGTTATTAATGAACGGTACTTACTAACTTTCCCCTTTTTCGCATCAGAGGTATGTCATCCTGTTCCATGCATATGTGGGTCACATAAATTGGGTTCATTGGGTTATAAAAAGAGAAAAGGGTCATGAAATTGGGAAAGAATATGAGTGAGTGATAGATCTGGAAAAGTTAAGTGAAGAAGAGCAGTAAATTCAAACGTTATATCCATTAATAAGGTGTTCAAATAATTAATACAAAGATATTTTAATTAATGCTGATTCTTTCCCAATTCTCATTTGTTTAGCTATCCTAGTAGTGAGATATATTTTTTCCTAATATCTTCTGATAATGTATATCTTTGTTCCTGTTTTGTGTATAGTGGTCCTTCAAGTATCTTCTGCAATGCTAGCCTTACCAGTTTAGTTATTCTTATTAAGGTAGGCTTTTCTTTGCATATTTTAAAGGATAACATTGGTGGCTACACTAACCTTACTGGAAAAACCCTTTGTGTCAAGCCATCAAATTCATCGAAGGATGCTTTCCTTTCCTGTAGGTTCCCAGTGACGAGTTTGCTGGGTTTCTGATCAGCTTGGTTTCACATGTAACTCAGCATGTCTCTTTCTTCGCTCTATACTATTAAAATTTTAATGGTAATATGATATAGGAAAGGGAGGTCAGAGACTATCTAAATGGAAATCCTCCAGTAATTTTGGAACCTGGGAAATAGTTACATTGAAGTTCATTTTGTAATTCTATATTTTGCATATTCCTAAAGTTGTTCATGAAAAACATTTCACTTGATTACCTTATTGTTATATTTATAAATGAATGTACTCGTGCTTTTATGGAACATAATTTTTTCCACTAGGATATAATTCTTTGCACTGAAATAATGTTTTTTTATTAAATTATTTTATTTATTTACATTCCAAATGTTGCCCCTTCCTGGACCCCTCTTCCGGAGTTCTTCACCCCTACCTCCCCTTTGCCTCTGAGAGTGTGCTCCCTCACACCACACTCATGCACCCCCCTCTTAACCCACCCCCAGTGAAATCTGATTTAGCTTTTCCAGTTTCCATGGTAGAAGCAGTCCATAAGCAGCAAACTTTCACACAACACACTGTTCAATGCAGTACAGGAAGTTCTTACCAGGAACCAGCACAAGTGCTTCAAGTTTCTGGAAATGGTGGAGTTGAAGATCAGCCTGAAGAACTATGAACCTTCGTACAAACAATTCTCGGGCACCATCAGGCCTAAGTCCACCCCTTGCCCCAGGTTCTGGATCTGCGTCCTGGGGACCAGCAGCACCAAGGTCATGGAATCCCTCACATGAATATCAAGGAGCTAAGAACCTTAATAAGAACAAGAAGATTGTCCAAACGTTGGCTAAGAAATGTGATGTCTTTTTGGCCTCTGAGTCTCTGATCACACAGATCTCACTTATCATGGGCCTAGAACTAAACAAGGCAGACAAGTTCCACTCCCTGCTGACACACAATGAAAATATGGTAGCCAAAACAGATGAGATGAAATCTACAATCAAGTTCCAGATGAAGAAGGTGCTGTGTCTGGCTATTACTGTCGACCACATGAAGATGACTGATGATGCTCTGGTCTACAACATCTACCTGACTGTCAATTTCTTGGTGTCCTTTCTGAATAAAAACTGGCAAAATATCCGGGCTTTGTACATCAAGAACACCATGGATAAACCCCAGCATCTGTATTAGGTTGTTCAATAAGCTTCAGTGCTACCAAGAAAAAAAAAAAAGAAATCTGATTTAGATTTTTTTTGCACCCCCCCCCAACTCTGTCTACTTTCCCAGATGCTTGTCTGGCACCAGGAATATCAGGTAAGGCCCTCCCCACAATTCCCTGCCCACCAACTCACCTGAAATCACACCCACATGCCATGTGCTCAATTATATGTCCATAATGCCACCTGCTTTCCTGAAGGCCCGTGGACAAGAAGTATCCCAGGCCACACTGTACTAGGGACCCCAGAAGGAAGGTTGGAACCAAAATCCATAGGGA
Organism: Mus caroli; assembly: GCF_978045245.1. Classification (NCBI taxonomy): domain Eukaryota; kingdom Metazoa; phylum Chordata; class Mammalia; order Rodentia; family Muridae; genus Mus; species Mus caroli. The sequence goes on along the minus strand of NW_028227267.1, from coordinate 97,161,171 downwards.
CTTTGCAGGTCACAAAAATCGTAGAGAAGACATCTTATTGGACATGAAGACTAGTTACCTAGTCACTGGAACCACAGGCCACTCAAGACAGATAGAAAGGAAACAAGAAACAAAGGGGAAAGAAATCTCCAGAAGATCCAGCCAACAAATATAAACTCAGAAATCAGAATCCAAGCCTATCATAACTATGAAACTCAGATGCCTAAAGGCCAGCATTAAAAACATAATCAACAACAGGCAGGGTAATATGAAACCACCAGAGCCCAGCTATCCTACTTCAACCAATCCTGGATATCCTAACACAAGCAAAAGAAAGTGGCATTAAATCCAATTTGATAAAGATGATAAGAGGCCTTTAAAAAGGAATCGAATAAATCCCTTAAAGAAATACAGGGAAATAGAATGAAACAGCAAATGAATAAGACTGTTCAAGACCTGAAAATGGAAACTGAAACAATAAAAAAATACAATCTGAGACAATCCTGGAGGTGAAAAACCCAGAGAAGAGAAGAACAACAGACACAACGTCACCAACAAAACATAAGAGTTGAAGAGAAAAACTCAGGCATAGATGATACAATAGAAAAAAATCAATACATAAGTCAAAGAAAATACTAAATCTAAAAAGTTCCTGACATAGAACATCCAGGAAATCTGGGACATTATGAAACCATCAAACGCAGGACTATAGGAGTAGAAGAAAGAGAAGATTCCCAGCTTAAAGATCCAGAAAATATTTTCAACAAAATCATAGAAGAAAATTTCCATAACTTAAAGAAAAAGATGCCTTTAAACATACAAGAAGCATTCAGAACACCAAACATATTAGACAAGAAAGTAAAATCCTCCAACCACATAATAAACAAAACTCTAAATGTATAGAACAAAGAATATTAAAAGCTCCAAGGGGAAAAAGCAAAGGAACACATAAAGGCAGACCTATCAGAATTATACCAATCTTCTCAACAGTGACTAAAGGCCAAAGGACCTGGGTAGATGTCTTGCAGTCTCTAAGAGACCACACATGCATGCCCAGACTACTATACCAGGTAGAACTTTCAATCACCATAGAGGGAGAAACCAAGATATATTCCATGACAAAACAAAATTTAAACAATATTTACTCACAAATTCAGCCCTATAGAAGATACTAGAAGGAAAACTCCAACCCAAAGAATTTAATTAAATCCAAGAAGACATAAGGAAAAAAATGATTACACACCAGCAAAACTAAAAGAAGGGAAGGACACACACACACACACACACACACTAACACCACCAACATCAAAGTAACAGGGATTACCGATCATTTGTCATTAATAACTCTCACCATCCATGGACTCAATTACCTAATAAAAAGATGCAGGCAAATAAAATAGATGCATAAGCAGGAACCATCACTATGCTGCATACAAGAAATACATCTCAACAACAAAGATAGGCATTGCCTCAGAATAAAGAACTGGTAAAAGATTTTCTAAGCAAACTTATTCAAGAAGAAAGCTGGAGTAGCTATTCTAATATCTAATAAAATATATTTTCAATCAAAATTAATCAAAAGAGATGAGTAGTACACACTATACTCGTCAGAGGAAAAAAATCTACCAAAATGACATCCCAATTCTGAATATATGTCCGAAATGCATGGGCACCCACATTCATAAACAAAATAATATTAAAGTTTAAATCATAGTTCAAACCCCATACATTAATAGTGGGAAACTTCAGAACCCCACTCTCAAAAATGGGCAGGTCATTCAGAGTATAATGAAACAAACAATTCTATGAATCAAATGAACCTAGCATATCTACAGAACATTTCACCCAAAACAAAAGGACATACTGTCTTCTCAGTGCCGCCTGGAACCTTCTCCAACAATGACCATGTGTTAGGAAAGCAAGTCTCAAAAGATACAAGACCTTGTATCTTATTAGACCACCCTGGACTAAAGCTGAACGTCCACATTAGAAACAACAGAAAGCCTGAACAACTCCCTGTTTGACAACCACTGGGTCAAGAAAAAAATAACGAAGAAATTAAAGACTTCCTAGAACTCAATGAAAATGAATGCACAACATACCCAAACTTATGGGTAACGATGAAAGCAGTGCCAAGAGGAAAAGTTCATAGCACTAAATGGCTTCATAAGGAAATTAGTGAGATGTCAGGCTAGCCACTTAACAGCACACCTGAAAGCTCTAGAACAAAAAGAAGCAAAAATGTCCAAAACGAGTAGACAGCAGGAAATAACAAAACTCAGAGCTGAAATCAATAAAGTAGACAGAAGGACAATGCAAGGAATCAAAGAAATCAAGAGCTGTTCTTTGAAAAAGTCAACAAGATAGAAAAACACTTAGTCAAACTAACTAAAAGGTAGAGAGAGAATATCCAAATTTTAAAAATCAGAAATGAAAGGGAGGCATAGCAACAGACACCTAGAAATCCAAAGAATCATTAGGTCTCACTTCAAAACCTCACATTCCACAAAATTGGAAAATCTAAATGAAATGAAGAATTCTCTTGAAAGATACCATTTACCAAAGTTAAATCAAGATCTGATAAACAATTTAAATATGGTTATAACCCCTAAGGAAATAGAAGCATTCATGAAAAATTTACCAACTGAAAAAAAGCCCAGGGCCAGATGATTTTACTGTAGAATTCTACTAGACTTTGAAAGCTAATACCAGTACTTCTCAAACTATTCCACAAAATAGAAACAGGATGAACACCCAAATTCATCTGATGAGTTATTCTGGTATGTAAATCAGGGAAAACTCAACCAAGAAAGAGAATTTCAGACCATTCTCCCTTAAGAACATTGATGCAAAAATACTCAACAAAATACTTACAAACCAAATTCAAGAGAACATCAAAAATATCATTTACCATGATCAAGTAGACATCATATCAGAGATGCAGGGATGGTTCAGCATATGAAAATCCATCAATGTTATCTACCACATAAACAACCTGTGGGAAAAGAAATGATCATCTCATTAGACGCTGAAAACACCTTTAACAAAATCTAACATGCCTGTATGATAAAAGTCTTAGGGAAATCAGGGATATAAGGCACATACCTGAACACAGAAAAGGAAATACTCAGCCAACATCAAAGTTAATGGAGAGATACTTAAAGCAATCATCTAAAACCAGGGACAAAACAAGCTGGTTCATTCTCTCCATATCCATTCAACACAGTGCTTGAAGTTTTAGATGGAGACAATTGAAGGAGATCAAGAGGGTAAAAATTGCAAAGGAAGAAGTCAAAGTATTGCTATTTGAACATGATATGATAGTATGCATAAGTGACCCAAAATCTTTTCCAGAGAACTCCTATAGCTGATAAACACCTTCAGCAAAGTGACTGGATATAAAATTAACTGGTAAAGAATCAGTAGCCATCCTATATAAATGTAACAGTAGTGCAGCTTCGTCTTCACGTGGGACTCCCATAACAGTAGGAACGGGGACTGTATCTGACTCTGTTGCCTGCCTTTGGATTTCTTTCCCATTTCTGGGCCATCTTGCCCAACCACAACAGGCAAAGATACACCCAGTCCTACTGCAACTTGATATGCCAAGGCAGGGTGGTATCCATGGGAGCTCCACCCTCCCCTTTTGATGATAAAGGGGAGGCAGGAGGGGAGATTAAAGTAGGGACTGGGAGGAGAGGAGGGAGGGTAAGATGAGTTTGGATGTAAAGTATAAAAAATTACATGTATAATTGAATAAAAATCTATAGAATTAGTGTAGAAAGAAATCCTATTTAATATTGATCAATTATGTAAGTTAGTATACACTAACTCTTAAGTAAAAAGAGTTATAGAGGGAACTTCATATATAAGGTAAGGGAGTGGACATAAAAAATACAAGTGCCAAAGCAAGGTATCTTTGGCAAGGCAGATGCAGATCTGTTGTCCCAGCACTTGGGAGGGTATGGAAGAATGGTACTCCATACAACATGTCTTTAAAAGAAATGAGGGAGAAGGAGAAGCAAAAGGGAGATAGAGGGCGCAGGAGACAAAAGAAGGAAGAGAAATCAGCTCTAAAATGTTACCTGTTACTCTATGCTTACCAACTCAGAACTGCCTTGGTTCCTGCCTTGTATCAGAGTCTGAACATTTTTATTTCCTCCATGACATTTTTAAAATTTGTGGTTAACAAAATCATTCCATTCCATCAGTCCTCTGCTTGTGAGATTCTCACCTGTGGTGACACTCATTTGAGTACTTGGTCACTGATAGGAAGTGTGGCCTGGCTGGAGTGGGTGTGGTTTATTGGAGGAAGTATGTCGCTGTGGAGGTGGACCTTGTGATAGTCTAGTTCCTCTGAAGTGACTGTGACTTAGCTGGTTGCCACAGATCACTTAGTTGACATTGGCTTTTAAAAGTTCTAATAAAGTATCAACGTGTAGTTTTTCTCCATTCTTCACTGACCTAAGTAGTAAGTGCTCTCTCAGAACTCTCACGTACGATATATAGAGCTAAACCACAAACTGCATAGATAGATAGATAGATAGATAGATAGATAGATAGATAGATAGATAGATAGATAGATAGATAGATAGAGGGGCTCTTAGAGATCATTTTCTAAAATTAATTATTTGTAAAGGTATTCTAAGTCAGGCAGCCTCAATTGTGAAATTATGATCCAAAGATAACTTGCTAAATGCCTCAGGTAGTGATGGAATTAGTCACTCACTGCAGCTTTAATCAATAAATCGTTGTTGATTTATGACTCATGTATCACCTCATAATTGTACAACATTTGACAGCTTACAAATCACTTATACATACATTACCCCATTTTCATCTCACAACAGGCCTTCGAGAGCACTTAGATTATTGTGCTCATTTTATGCAGAAGGAAATTGCTCCACAGATGGCCTCCAGACCTCTCTGTGATTCCACTGCTAATGAGGATGTGGAGACCGAGACCTGACGAATCTGCAGCCTGCTATTCAGTCATGCTTGCACAGTACAAGGATGGCCAAAAGAAAGAAGAGTTCCTGACACAACTGGGACTTAATATGACAAGGACAGTCTCTCACTAATGCCTAATCCACTTTGTGGGTTACAAGTCAAACCAGTCAAATTTGTCAAAATAAGGCAAGGTAGGTTTTCGGGAATCTTAAGTTAAAGCATGCTGATCTAGATAAATGAAAAAGAAAGGCTAACTACCTTGCCCTGTTTTATTGTCAATGTTCTTAAATCCAAGAACCACACTACAAAAAGAAAATGTATTATATATGTTGCATTTATTGAATTTTTATACTTTCTACAAAACACAATTATGGATTCTTGAATGATAATAATAACTATAGTGATGGTGTACTAATTGTCAAAGTAACAAGAGCTAGAAAGACTGGATTACGTCTATAAGGAATTTTGTAGATTAGTTTAATTGAAGAGAGAAGATCCCCACCGTATTTGGAGGCAGCACCTTTTCATATGCTGGGGTTCTGGACTAAAGCAAATGAGAGAGGGAGAAGGAGAGGAAAAGGAAGAGAAAGAGGGAGAGGTGAGTGCCAACATTAATTTCTTTCTGCTTCCTGACTGTGGGCTTATGATGACCAGCTATCTATCTATTTTCTCTCAACACAGTACCTTTCACACTTTTCTGCCATGATTAAATGATTTTCTCAAACCATGAGCAAGAATAAGTCCCTTTTCCATTACATTGTTTATCATCAGGTGTTTGTCACAGCATTGTGGGACATAATTAACAAGCTACTATGACTGGCCAGGTATGGTTGATCATACAAAGTATAAATTAGGTGCTATTGGTTTTCGGTGATTCTTCCTCAGTCGTTGAGATGAAGCATTTTATAAAGAGAGTCAAGCTGACACTGGAAATTAAAAAGCTACTCTGTACAAGTATACTTAGTAAGCAGGTCTGAAGCTCAGCCCTGTTGTACCCTAAGGCTCACACTCTTTAACGAAAGTTGCTTTATCTTCCTTCGCTCTTCTATGCCAACTAGAGTATTTTCCAGTTACAGCAACTTTCCAAAAGATGAAAAAGTTCGGTTTCATGTTCTGCAAACAACAAAAAAAAATGTATTTCAATGGGACAATTTGTTTATTTATTTATTTATTTATCTGACACATTTATATCACGTTTCCTCCTTGTACATAGAAATGAATAATACAGATCATGCTGTGAAAACATCGCTTTTTATTTGAGAAGACAATGGAGAAAGGGAGTGAGAAAAAGAAGAATGATAAAGAGAAAAGGAGAGTAGGAGGGGGGTCAAGGGCATCAGGAGAATATGGCCCACAGAATCAACTAAGCAGGGCTCATAGGGCTCACAGAGTCTGATGTGGCAACCACAGAGCCTGCGTGGGTCAGAACTAGGTCCTCTGCAGACACGCTATGATTGTGCAGCATAGTCCTTCCTGTGGGACCACTAACAGTGGGAGTCGGGGTCTCTCTGGCTCTTTTGCCTGCTCTTAGGACTCTTCTCCTCCTAGGGGGTTGCTTCACCCAGCCTAGATATGAGGGTTTGTGGCTAGTTTTATTGAATTTATTATGCTGTGTCCAGTTGGTACCCTTGGGGAGGCCTGATTTTTTTCTGGAGGGAAACGGAAAGGGAGTGAATATGAAGGGGAAGAGAGGAAAGGAGGGGTTAGGAGGAGTGGGTGGAGAGTAAACTGGCAGTTGGGATGTCATGTATCAGAGGAACAGCTTTTAAAATTTAATAATAATAACTTCACTCAGTAGTTTTAAGGGCTTGGCATGTGTTAACTCTTTTCACCTTCATAGACATGTGATAGGTCATTCCAATTATCTGGATGAAAATCATGGTGGTTTGTGTTTCAGAATAATGCTAAGATTATTTTTAAAATTTCAGAAATGGCTTAATACTTCCTTTTATAATGAATAAGAACTTAAATTGTATCGTACAGAAGTCATTATAGACATTTTATTTTAAAATTCTTTCAACTATGTGCTGTGGCATTCCAATATATAATCAGCCATTTGTTGATACATGTCATTGGCCAGCTTTGGGCTAGTTTATATTATGATGTGGGATGAAACAATGTCACCGGGTTTATGATCTAGGACTGTCAGGAATAAAGCTGAGTGGGTAACATAAAAATTATGCAACATGCAATTTTCTCTTTGTTTCTCCTGCATCTACTGATCTCAATTGCTCCAGAGTGTGTCTGGAGGGCTTCAAAACAGACTCAGTCTTGTTATGCACTAAAAAACATGAAATGGCAGGGAGCTAGGTTTGCCCTAGCAAATCCTGGTAGGCAGATACAACTTAGGCCTTGGTAATCATGCAAATATTCACTGAGAATTTGAGGAATACCTTTTTTCTGGTGCCAGGCACAATGGTAAATGCTGAGAAAACGCAAGTGACCAAAACAGCAGAGTTCCTACTCTCAGAGAACTATCTTGACGAAGGAAAAAACAAATGATGTGAAACACTTTGGAGGACATGTTTTATGAGCAAAGGAAATAACAAAGGCTTTAATGGGCAGGTGGCTAGCCTGCCTGGAAGCTGTGGTTAAAGCAAGAAGGCAGCATGGAAGAGGATGAAGATGGGCAAGATCAAGGTGACAAGAGATCCTGTTGGCCCCCAGAGTCTCTGAAAACAGAAGGAACCTAGGTAGATATTCTAAAACAGAGTGCCAGCATGCAGCTTAAGAAATATACTTCAACTCAGTTTTTCTGTAACTTCAGTTCTGTAGGGCATCTGCTTTCTCCATCTCAGATCTGGTGTCAAAGTGGTGAAATAGGCATTGGAGAGAAGGATGTTCTAAAAATACGCGCTCAATCAATCAGCCCAGCATTCTTTAAAATCAAATCTGCATAGCTTAAAGGAGTGAATAGGACCAAAATAACGACTGAACTCATGTTTGCTTTTTTCTTGAGTTATAATGTGTAACTACGGATCCTGCTATATTAAGTGAGTCTCTTCCTTAACTAGTTTCCATGCCCCACCCTATATAGATGGTCTATTAGCATTTTTTATCTCAATTCGTCTCAATCAGGCCCCAAGTCTAGACTGGCTGATTCTAAGGACTCACCTTAGTTGCTAATGTGTATTTCCCCAAATGGGGACCAGTTAATGTCATTTCCTGCTAGAACATCCATTCTCTTAATACCATAATACTAAGACCCAAGCAGTGTTAGCTCAGAGGAGAATGAAAAACGTAATAAGTGATCCCAAACACTATTCACATTAAAGTTCTTGGATCCGGTTGTATTTGGTTGTATTTATGTATTTAGGAAAATACACACACACACACACACACACACACACACACGTGCGTGCGTGCGTGTGTGTGTGTGTGTGTGTGTGTGTGTAACAACAATGAAGCCAAAATGATGCCATTAATTGCAAGAAAGAAAGAAAGGAAGGAAGGGAAGGAGGGAGGGAGGGAGGGAGGGAGGAAGGAAGGAAAGAAGGAAGGAAGGAAGGAAGGAAGGAAGGAAGGAAGGAAGGAAGGAAGGAAGGAAGTCCCTGGGAAGAGTTGGAGGGAGAAAAGAGAAGGGGAGAATTACGTAGTTCATAATTTTAAAACATTATTATACAAATCCTCTGGAGAACCAACCTGATTACTCTTCGTGTTCCTCTTCTTCCTATAGTTCCCTCACCACAGAGACCCTCATGTCTACACTTAAACTTCTTCAGTGTAAGTGACTACTGGTCAATTTGGAAATTATATTTATTCAGAAAGAAAATATGTCAGAAACTGAATATCAAAATTATTTAACTAATGGATTGAGTCTACTTGATCCATTACTACTTTATGCCAGATGTCCTCCATTCTTTTTAAGCTGCTTTTATTCATTGCCAATCTATGCCTATAACTCACAGGAATGCCACACTGGCACATAACGCAGGAAAGAATCTTGGTGCCAGTTCCTCCACAGCAAAAACTATACTCAAAAGAGCAGACACAGGAAGATGTAGCTCCCTTGGTCCTTTACAATGATGTGGGGCATGTGATCTGAGGCTTTGTAAGATAGATCTACAAATGTTCATTCAATTACTTTTTATTGAATAATATCAGGTGATAATGTTCAATTTAAGCTTTGGAAGTCATCCTTCTTCCTTGCTCTAAACAACCACAATATATTTACTTTGTCTAGGATAACTTCTTATACACAAATATGACTCAGTAAGTGTTTAGTAGTGTCGAGTTTGATCCTTCAATTCCAGCATTCATCCATTGCCCTTGCCATCGAAGCTGGATTAGCATCTCGATTTTCTCAATCATTTGTCTTTTGACTATACTGCTTGCATTTCAATTACTTTATAGATACATCCCAGGCACAAGCACAAAACTCTGACACCATTACTGATGCCATGTTGTGCTTGCATACAGGAACCTAGCATGGCTGTCTTCTGAGGCTCTACCAGCTGCTGACTGAGACAGACGGAAATACTTACAGCCAACCATTAATCTGAGGTCGAGACCCCTATGGAAGAGTTTGGGGAAGGACTGAAGGAGCTGAAGGGGATGTTGTTCATGGAAAACCAACAGTATCAACTATCCCAGACCCCCTCAGGGCTCCCAGAGACTAAGCCGTCAACCAAAGATCATACATGGGTTGGTCCTTGGCCCCTGGCACACATGTAACAAAGGACTGCCTTGTCTGGCCTCAGTGGGAGATAATGTGCCAAATTCTCTAGAGAGTTGATGCCTTAGCGAACTGGGAAGCTGAGAGAATTGAGGTGAGAGGGTGGATGAAGGGGTCAGGGTGGGGTAGCACCATGTCAGAGACAAGGGGGAGGGGAATGGGTAAAAATCTCTGAAGAAGGGATCTGGAAGGGAGCCAATATTTGGAGTGTAAATGAATAAAATAATTTAATAAGAAATTTTTTAAAAAGTCAAAGGAAGGGAAAAAATAAACTTTCCACTAGGGAACTAATTGCTACATAAAAAAACTGTAACTTCTAAAAATTGTTAAAAGCATTTTTTCAAGGTCAAAATAGTTTCTTTTTCTCTGTCATTACTACAATTAGCTACACCAAAGAGCAACAGCTAATTTAAAAAGAGGAAGCAAAAACTAGGAAAAATAATTTTGGTTTGCAGAAGACTATTTTTTAAGGAGTAAAATAGAAGAAATCTCAGCATTAAAATTAGCTATCCAGATGGAGAGGTAACACGAGACAAGCTGCTCGTTATTATCTCTGTTGTATAATTCAATTATTTTAGTGGATATTTTCATTGTTTTTATCCTGACACGTTAGGACAATAAATGCAAAGGCATGAATAGCAGTTCTATTTATCTAGATTCGAAATGAATTTGTTAGGCAGAATTTTTGGATCAGCGAAAGTTTTTTTGTTTGTTTTATTTTTTTATCTTTTTGTCTTTGTTCTCATAAAATACATCACCGTAGGTACATTGTTTTTCACTGCTGTGTAAAATTTTACCACAATCCTGGCAACTGCACGTCACACACAGCTACTTATTGCCTGGTAATGTCTGTGGTTTGGGGGTCGGGCATAGTTTAACTCAGTTTTCCATGAGACTATATTCAAGGCAATGACTGCAAGCGACTTCCTTAGAAAACCTGACTAGAGAAAAGTTAAAGTCACACCCATCCTGATTGTTGAGAGAATTAATTTTCATTTCTCTTCCCTTTCTGTGTGCCAACTTCACCTACTCCTCAAATTGATAATGTATTTTTTTAACCACTGTTGTTAAACATACTTGTATAAATATATACATACAACCTGCTGAGTCTGTTTAATGTGGCTTGTGTGTACATGATTGCCTCATAAGAGAACGCTTGTACCTAAGACTCAGGGAACATCTTTGAAGAAGAATGGAAAGACTGTGAGGGCCAGAAGATCAGGAAGTCTGTTGTAAGATTGTGTTTCCTTGAAATGACAGCAAAGTTACACTTATGTTAATTCAACAAAATGACTGTCAAAACAAGACCCAGATGATGCCAATGCCAATCTATGTGCTCATGTGGGAGGGGGGAAGTTTCACTGGCTTCCACCTGCAAACCAAGTACTGAAGGCAGCTGACAACTGCTGACGGACAGAGAGTTAGTGTCTGCCCTGGAAGAGTCCCCTAACTGGCAATCCAATACAGAGAATTTATTTTCCTAAAGCTGATTAGCAAAAGTCTCACTTCTTACTAGCTGTCAGTTGAAGGCCATTCTTACATCTAGAAAGTCTTTACAGAAGTTTCCTGCTATATCTTCCTCACGAAAGAGTACTTCGATCATAGAGTTGTATATTTACAAAGCTAGCTGGATAATTTCTACTGAAGCCTGCCTAGCCAGTCTCATACAACAAAAACATGACCTGAGGACCCTCTATTTCCCATAGTCAATGTCTTCACTCAAACTTTTCCCATACTCAAATTAGGCTTGGGTTAAGTGATGATATGACTCACTAGGGGTTATGTCAAGGTAGGTTTGTCAAAATCAGAAACTTTATTTTAATTTTTCCTTTAGTGTCTTCTCTCTGTGTCTATATAAAATACATATAGTTACATAGTATGCTTATATTCATTTACACATTACTATAGTATAGATGATTGGGGTTAAGAAAATTATGCAAAAATATTCTTATGAAAAGATTCCAGCCACGGAAATTATTCAGATGATTTTTATAAGTGACTGGCAAGTTAACAGAGTCAGAAGGGGTAGCCCAGTAATTAACACCACTGTTGCCCTTGCAGAGGACTGGTTCTTACTTCCCAGCACCCACGCGGTGCTCTAAAGTCTCTTTAACTCCAGTTCCAGGCAACCCAATACCCTCTTCTGACTTTCACAGATGCCAAGCATGCACGTGCACATGTATTCATGCAGGCAAAATACTCACATACATAAAATAGGTAAGTAACTAAAACTGACTACCGGCAAATTACAAATGAGATACAAGTTCATAATTTATTACATATGTCTTTTTAGGAAATGCTGATGTTAGTAAGTTCCCATTAGATTTTTCTGATTGCCAGATGGTTGGATATTTTAATAATCAACCACAAACAAAATATTTAATAATTATGGTAAAACCCAAGTTTACTGAACAAAAGAACAATTAATTCCTAGGCGTAAGGACAGCATGAATTTAGTCCCTACTCAGCACGGAGGCCACTGTAAACTGTGACAAAAAGAGGCAGCTTGGCTCTACAGTCATTCGCAGATTCTTTCTGACTTCTGTGTCATGGCATCCTAGTCTTCTTGACCCATACCAGGCCTGGGAAATGCCTATTTTCTATAAAATATAGAAAACTGGAGTATCAGGGAATGAGCCAATGATAACTATTAGATTTTCATTCACTTAAGTCACTCTGAGAGGCAAGGAACCAATGAAACACCGCACTAAGCAGCCATAAGACCAGGATACAGGCAAAAATGTACAAGAGGACACAACAAGAACTGTGCACAATGGTAAATTTCATCAGAGTTTAGACTGGGAGAATAAAATCAACTTCAGATGACATCTGCTCTCTTATGTCCCGAGTTATTGCTTATAGTGTAAATCCTAGTCATTGTCTCACAGTGAGGTGAAAGTGTAAATCCCCTTGAAACATACAGTTTGATCACTTACAAAGCAGAATTATTGTGGGTTCCTCACATTAGCCTTCTAAGGTTTCTGTGATGAATGATCAGAGGATGTTGTCTTTCCCTCCCACTCTCTGCAGCATGAAGTCATTATATAAGAATTCCCTTTGTGGACATATATGAGACTATTTCTCTCGACAACATAATGTCAGCACTCTTTTTGTTTTACTATAACTGTATGACATTCTATTTTTGAATATTCATGGCTTTTAATTTTCAAAATCTTAATTTCCTAAATTGTGCCTGATTGTGATTTACCAACATATTATGTTCTTGTTTCTACAAGCCTCATTTGGCTTGTTATACGGTATAAGCAAAATTCTCTCTCTAGATGCAAATTGTTGTTTTGAACAAATTCCATCCTGTAGCACAAGTTTCTATAAGAACTAAACAGGAAGGCTTGTTTGTTTGTTTGTTTGTTTGTTTGTTTTTGTCCCTGACACAGCCCATTTGTGTCTTCTTCAATTTGAAAACTTAACTTCTTTGAATCATCTTTAGATGTCTTAAATAATTACTGTAATGGTGATAAACTGTTTGCCCATGCAGTAATTGTGGGCCCTACACAGTCCTATGTCTGTCAAAAGAGTATTTTCAACTATAAAAACATGAAGGCATTAAGGTCAGGTAAGAGTCAAAGGATGAGTTAGTATGAAAGAAGGAGATGACAAAGAGGACATTGAAAGCCTATCATCAGTGACATGTGTATCTACACACCTATATCAGACTGTTCTAAGTGGGCTCAAGAACAAACAGGAATAGTGACTAGTGTAGTCTTCTAGATGACTCTGGGAGGGAAGGAGCTTGTATCTATGTATAGATGAAACTAAAACTCAAACAGGTTCAATAATTTGCTATGAGTGTTCATAAGAGGCAGAATTTGGATCCTCATCCTAACCAAATCTATTTCTTCAGGAGCATTTATAGGTTCTTTCAGCAATTATCATCATCAACTAGTTGTCAACTGTACTACACAGTGAATTGTCGTTAGTTACTGATATGCAACATATCATGATCACAGGGAAAATAAGCCCTTATTAGGATGCTATTAAATGGATGACTATATGAAAAAGAAGACACACTTCTTATTCACTCCTTCCCTGGTTAACACAGGAAAACTCCTGCTTTCTCTCTGGATCCTAGAATGCCACACTCTCCTTTCAAGCTATAGCCTTTATAAGACTCAGATCAAGCATAGTCTCTAGGGCCTCAAAGGATGTCAATGTGCTATCAAACTCTCAAGTATTTTATGGATTTTATAATTTGACCTTCACCACAAAAGATTTTATTAAATGTATTCTCCCATATTTGTTTTCCCAATGTGACAAAAGGTTCCCAGCTGATAAGGATTGTGATCTATAATAGACGGATATAGTGAATTTTATAGCACTTGGCACAGAACTATGTAACACATACTCAACAAATACAAATTAGTTCGGTTCTGAATTAATTAACTTTTAGATTTATCCATTGTATTTTATATGTGAGTGGGTTGGCCCACGTATGTATGTGCACCATATACATTCGTAGTGCCAGCAAAGGTCTGCAGGGGTCATCAGGTCCCCTCAAATTGGAGTTAGAGATCATTGTGATGCAGCATGTGGGTGCTGGGAATTGGATCTGGTTCCTCTGCAAGAGCAACAAGCACTCTTAAACCACTGAGTCATCTCTGCAGTACCTTATAAACCTATTTAGTAATGTAAAGTATTTGTGGTATCTAATATTTGGTTGAATATATTACTGCCATGTAATAGACCCACCTAAATGTCCAAACTCCTGACTTCTCCAATAAACACATAAATAAATAAACAAACTTACTAATATCCTGAAGTTCATGAGAACAGTTTTAAAAGTCAAGGCTCTTAGTTCACCTCTTCAATATATGAGTTACCTAAACACAATGATAGTTCTGACATGGATTTCTGAAGTATTAATTTCTTAAGAAATCTCTTAAAGTCCTCTCGGTAAGAAGTTTCAGGAGCATTTGAATGAGAGCTGAATGTTGCCTCTGATTTCTAGAAAGCTCATCACAAATGCTGAGCAGAAGATAACCCTGAAATAGCACTACTCAATCTATCTCATTTATAATGCCAGGCATTTGAAAATGGAATATTTTTATGTGCTGAACCAATTTGATTTCTATGTATGATTGGCCATTCATATTTTTTTTCATTTTCCACTCGAGTTTGATTTTAATAGTGATGATTCATAATAGCAAACATGTGAATAAAAGTGATTTCAGAATTTCAGTCATTGTTATTCTAGACAGAAACAGTATGCAACTATGAAATTTTGTTATTAAAATTTACCCTGTGATAATAATAAGGAGAGAAGAAACTGGCTTCCTTGACTATACTTATTAAAGTTGTGAGGGGAGGTGTTGGCAGCTTTCTGTAACTGTCATTTCCCACACTAAAGACTTCTAGATTGCAAATGCGTTGGGCTTTTACATTTCTTGTGAGTGTGCTTTGTATCTTTTAAGTATAGACAGTACCTAAGATGCATGCTCTCTTTACATATTTAATATGCTAGTCCTTTACTAGCTAATTGGTGTTAATTTCATGTATCAAGAAGTGGGTGTTCTCTGCTGTTACACTTGGGAGGGAATGCTACCAAGAAAAAGGATCACACTTCACCCTAACTTTTAAGCCCCAATAAACAGCTAAGGGGGTGTGATAGCTCCTCTATCATGCTATCTCACATCTGGAGGACCAGAGGACCAGTGAGACCCTAGGTCTGAGTTCCCTGGGGAGGAAGACAAATTACTCTTCGGGTTAGAGTCATCATCATTACTAGCCTTTTGTAAATTGTATTGCGTGTGTCCTACACGCCATTTGACTTCACTGTTTTCAACACACATTATCTCATTGAGACATCATTGCAAACCTGTAAAGTGTAAGTTCCCTGCCCACAATGTAAATGGGGGCGGGCTCTTCCTTAGAAACCTAGGGCTTTATCCTACACCTTTTACACAGCACTTTGCTTCCCACTGGCAGCTGTTTTAGCATTTATGTTCAAACCAAATGCTTCCTACGGTGCACTGTTTCAACACTTATTTTATGATGTATGTCATGAACTGTATCTCATACGATATTGGCCAACTTTTCCAAAGCTGCCACTGCATCTGGTTATGTGGCTCAAGCCATTCACCTATAACCCAATGCGACCTTTTGAGTTGTCTTCACTTGCTGACTTCCCTAGGGGTTTATTGTAATCTTCAGATACTACCATGGATTTTAATGAATTTTAATAGAACATTAGGTCAACATGCTCTCCTCTAATTAAAATGAAGCTCTTATGTCCTTTAAATCCTTAAGCTCAAAATTCCCAAGATACAATTCACAGACCACATGAAGCTCAAGAAGAAGGAAGACCAAAGTGTGGATGTTCCAGTCCTACTTAGAAGGGGGAACAAAATACCCGTGAGAGGAGATACAGAGACAAAGTTTGGGGCAGAAACTGAAGGAGAGATCATCCAGTGACTACCCCACTTGGGGATCCATCCCATAAACAGTCACCAAGCCCAGACACTATTGTGGATGCCAACAAGTGCTTGTTGACAGGAGCCTGATATAGCTGTCTCCTGAGAGGTTCCACCAGTGCCTGACAAATACAGAGGTGGTTGCACTCAGCCAACCATTGGACTGAGTGTAGGGTCCCCAAATGAAGGAGCTAGAGAAAGGACCAAGGAGCTGAAGGGGTTTTCATCCGCATAGGAAGAACAACAATATGAACTAACCAGGACCCCCAGAGCTCCCAGGGACTAAACCACCAACCAGAGACTATACATGGAGGGACCCATGGCTCCAACTGCATATGTAGCAGAGGATGCCCTTGTTGGACATCAATGGGACAAGAGGCCCCTAGTCCTGTGAAGGCTGTATGCCCCAGTGTAGGGGAATAACAGAACAGGGAAATGTAAGTGGGTGGGTTGGTGAGCAGGAGGAGGGAGGGTGGGATAGGGGGTTTTCAGAGGGGTAATGAGGAAAGGGGATAACATTTGATATGTAAGTTTAAAAATCTAATTAAAAAAAAAGAAATGTTCTCTTCCCTGATCTATAAAATCAGAATAATAGCAATTCTAATTAATTACAAATTACATACATACTACATACTAAATAAATACAATTCTAATTAATGATAATATTCACTATAGGCTTAAGAATCAAATGAGGATAAGGAGAGTAAAAACAATTTGTAAATAATTTCAAACAGACCAGCAGATAGCACAATCTATTAAACATAAGATTATATTATACTGTATTATGTTAGTAGTGTAATGCTCTTTAAATTTTTATTTGTTTTTTATTTACAAGTAAAACTTATAAGGAACACAGGTCTAGGAGAAAAGAAAAGAAAAGCCCTCTTAGCACATCAGAACTATGGTCTGGCTTCTAACCTACTCTAAACTCCTCCCCCTGTGTTTATCTCTCACAATGGTCATTTGCGGCACTCCTCAGGTTCAGCTGCCCTGTGGCCCAGGACCCAGCAAGTGGTCCTCTCCTCCATCCATTCGGCTTGACTTGTCTTAGACAGGGAATCACGGGTCTGAATATGACGTGACTCTTTTCCCCACTAAAAAATTACCTTTGGAAACGATCTGCCTCTTCATCTCCAATAGATTACACTTTTAAACTCAGTATTCCCACGGTATAGGTATTCTTTAAAAATACAATGAGTATGTGTCTCAAATTTTACTATAAATAATGTCTTTTTCAGCATCCTTTGGTGTTCCTCACACCGATGACATCTAATGAATCAAGCCAGCATTCATAGATACAAATGAATACTGCTGAGATGTGAAGTTATATATACTTCATTATCTTGGCTCTTCATAAATAAATAATTACAAACACTGCTGCTTTGAGCATCCTGATTGGGTCCATTTTCCTTGAGGTTTGTGCTACAACATAGATTTTTTTCCTTTCTCCATTTCACTCAAAACAAGCAAACAGTAAAACGACCCCCTGGCTTTTACTCAATCAGCATGACTCTGAAAAGCAAATTCCCATTACACCGGCAATTACTTATAACAACTTCACACTTTCTCCTTCGTGGCAACAGCCACATCTTTAATGAGGGCACGTAGAAAGCGAAGACTATGTCCAAATAATGTATTTCTAGCACTGTACTTCCAGGAAATTTAATGAAAGATAAAGTCCTGGAAATTTCCTTAATACCGAAGAGCATGAAGCAGTCCTGTTTGTGCTTGGTGTTGTATTTCCAAATATCACATGAGAATACACCTTGATTTTGGAAGAGTTATGACATTTCTTGAGCACTTATACTTCTTCCACTGTGAGCTCTGTGGTTGCATTCAGGTCCTAAAATCAGGCTATGATGTGTGCTGATACAGTTGTTCCTT
Source organism: Mus caroli (assembly GCF_978045245.1). NCBI lineage: Eukaryota > Metazoa > Chordata > Mammalia > Rodentia > Muridae > Mus > Mus caroli. The sequence continues at coordinate 97,143,255 of NW_028227267.1, read as the reverse complement.
AATTTACAGTTTGGTCCATTGAGGGAAATAACTCATATGGTAACAGTTCTTTGGGCAATGGTACATTTAAAAATACCAAGAGTGTGTCCAATCACTCACTTTCTAGGGAAAAAAATACATGGTATATGGTATACTTATAAGCAAACACTGAGTTAATTATATCAGGGTCATCTTTTTCTCAGGACAGATTAAGAGTACAGCCATAAGATCCAAAACTCGAGAGATAGCCTGTGTAAAGAGGAAGTTTATTTCATTCTGTTTATATATTCAGTGTGCCTAAAACTGGGCAAAAGGCTGAGGGAGAAAGTGATGGCCCCAAAAGTTCTCCAAATCCTCCACCTGAAGCTTAACTGTGTGTTAGTTTGCATTCATTAATGCTGTTCAGCAAAAGTTTCTGGTTTTCTGCCAGAATGCATGATAAAACCTGTTTATTTCCTGTCCTATAATCTCTGGTGGAGGTGATGTATTTTACCTACCAGTAGAAGATATACTAATTAGTACAGAGGGCTGAAACTTAGTTCAATTGACAGAGTACTTGACTAGCAGGCCTCAGGCCCTGGCTTGGATTCCCAGCACTGCACAGAGCAGCTATGATGTCATGCATGTGTAATCATCTGTAGACTTCATGAGGTGGAGACAAAAGGTATATCAGGAATGCAAGGTCACCCTTGATTTCATACATAGAGCGTGTAAGAACATCCTGGGACCAAAGGAAAGAAATCAGTAGAAAATTTATGTTTTCTTTCCAGCTATATTAATCAACAAGAAACTCCAAAACAGTGACTATTGCATTTCCCTCCACCATGGAATGAAGACACCTGAATCAGGGTCTTTAATAACCTGGACTGCATATTTTATGCAAATAAGGATCAAATTCTTGTGACTGAATGCCAATGATATCCCAGGAGTGTTTGTTACCACAGCATAATTTACACTAACTTTACTTAAATAAAAAAATATATAATTTTTTATTTTTAACAATCTGAAAAAAGATAATTTAAATACCTAATATGTATTTGAGTTATCTCAATACATCACTCAAAAGGAATATTTATATTATTTCTATTAATTATAACATAATTTCTATTAATTATAACAAACTAATATCTACAATCTAAATATTATCTCCCAAAGATTTGCCACATTTTGCATTACAATTTACTAACTTAATTGGATATAATTTCCATACACATGATAATTTTAAGGAAAAAAACATACTGGTCTTTATATCTTGTGAAAAAATGAAAGATTTTTGTTTGGTTTATTTTGGTTCTGGTTTGTTTTTTTTTTGATTGGTTTGGATTTGTTTTTTATTTTGTTTTAAATCATGGAACCAGAATAGTGCTACATCCTTTAGGAATCCCAGAATTTTTTCTACCTAAATAAATAAATAGAGTAAGCTGGAAAGATAGACTCAGTTGTTAAGAGCACAAGCTACCCTTGAAGAGAATCTGGGCTCATTCTCAGCACCCACACAGCAACACATTTCAGGGAATCTGACACTCTCTTCTGCCTCCACAGACACAACACACATGGACTACTTGGGTACACAGAGGCAAATAATTGACCTTTTGTTTAAAAAAGAAAAAAAAAGAGTGAAGGTATATTTATAAGCAAACACTGAGTTAATTATATCAGGGTCATCTTTTTCTCAGGACAGATTAAGAATACAGCCATAAGATTGAAAACTCGAGAGATAGCACATGCTGGGGAAGATGTGGAGCAAGGGGGAACACTCCTCCATGGCTGGTGGGAGTGCAAACTTATCCTACCTCTTTGGAAATCAGTTTGGTGGTTTCTCAGAAAATGGGAAATAGTTCCTCCTCAAGATCCAGCTATACCACTCCTGGGCATATATGCAAAAGATGCTCCCCCATATCACAAGAACACTTGTTCCACTATGGTCATAGCAGCTATTTTCATAATAGCCAGAAACTGGAAACTGGAAACAATGTCCCTCAACTAAAGAGTGGATAAAGAAAGTGTGGTACATCTACATAATGGAATAGTATTCAGCTACAAAAAATAAAGACATCATGAATTTTGAAGGCAAATGGATGGGTCCTAAGAACATCATCCTGAGTGAGGTAACCCAGTCCCCAAAATACATGCATGGTATGTACTCACTTATAAGTGGATATTAGCCATAAAATACAGAATACCCATGATGCACCCCACAGATCCAAAGAAGATAAACACGAAGAAAGGCAAAAGCAAGGATGGTTGAATCTCACTTAGAAGTGGAAGTAAAATAGTTATAAGAGTCAAATGAAGGGAGGGAAGTATGTGGGAGAGGAGATGAGGGGAATGGGGAGGGGGAGTTGTTACAGAACATGTACGGGGAGGGGCAGGAAGGATGGATAGATGGCCATGAAAATGAATACAAATCTGCAACTGACTGAGGTGGGGAGTTAGGGGGCATCTCCAGGACAAGACAGAGACCTGGGATAATGAAGCCTCCAAGAATCTATGGGAATGACCTTAGATGAGACTCATAGTATTCAAGATATAGAATCTAAAGAGGCCACCTCCTTTAGCCAGGCAGGAACCCCGGTGAAGTAATAGGGTCACCAACACACTCACAAAACTTTTGACCCAAAATTTATCCTGTCTACAAGAAATGCACAGCCAGGAGATGGAGCAGAGACTAAGGGAATGGCCAACCAATAACCTGCCCAACTTGAGACTCATCCCATGGACAAGCACTAGCCCCTGACACTATTAATGATACTCTGTTATGATTGCAGACAAGAGTCTAACATGGCTGTCCTCTGAGAGGCTCCACCTAATGTCTGACTCAAACAGATACATACACCCACAGCCAAAAATGGATGGAGCTTGGGGACTCTTACAGAAACATAGGCATATGGATTATAGGCCCTGGAGGAGATAGGAACTCTACAGGAGGACAAACAGAGTCAACAAACCTGGGCCCTTGAGGCTCTCAGAGTTGAAACCACCAGCCAAAGAACATACACTGACTGGACCTAAACCTCTCCACACATATGAAGCAGATATGCAGCTTGGTCTTCATGTGGGTCCCAAATAACTGTAAGTGGCATGACTTTCCCAAAAGCTGTTGCTTGAATGTGGGATATGTTCTTCTAGCTAGGCTGCCCTGTTTGGCCTCAGTGGGAGATGTGCCTAGCCTCGAAGTGACTTGATATGCTAGGGTAGGGGGGATACCCATGGGGACAGGCACCTGCTCAGAGGAAGAGGGTCCAATGGGAAGAAGGATTGTGTGAGGGGGTGACAGGGAGAGTGGCAATGAGCAAGATGTAAAATGAATAAGTTAAAAAAAAGAATACAGCCATATAACATTTCCCTAATTGAATGTTAAAATAGTGACCAATTTAGGTGATGTTTGAAGGAGACGGAAGCAACCACAATCCCTCACATCAACTTGGAAGAAAATTAATTTTTCATCATGTTACAAATGGGGGTCTTCATTTGTGATGTGGAAACCTGCATGTCAGAGAACATATTCTCTGAAGAATTTCAACCTTCTCCACACTCAGCACAAAAAGATGAGCTGTTCACTTATGTGATGTCCTTGAATGTTGCCAAGAGATTTGAAAATAATTCCCTGGTTATTTTGACATCATAACTCATTTAGCATATTTCATCGATAAAGACAAATAGTATTGGTGTGTAGTTGCGACATTTCTATTTACAGGAAGGAGTGAGCCGCTCCACATGGTGGGAGTCTGCTTCTTTTTTATAATCCTGAGATCCTGTGCCGTGACATGATGTCCATTTGCAAATTGTCTGCATGTGTTGTTGCTCTGCTTAGTCTAGAGAATGGTCCAGTAGGAGAACCAAAAGGACACAGAGCTTTCATAATCTCCATGGGCAGGCAGCAGTGTGGAGAGCAGGCCAAGTGGGAATCTGAGTGTATTCTCGCAGGGAAAGAGGTCAGTTGGTATTGTTCTTGGCTACACTGAGAGCTGCTGTGTACTTATCTGTGATTGAAAGAAGCATAAATCATAGATCCAGCCAAAGAGCCCACACACCATAGTCAGTCATCTTGTGATTCTTTAGCTTTTAGGGGACATCGTTCTCCTATAGAGCTGTGATCACAAGAGCAAAAAGACCAACTTCAAACAGCTGTGACATTTGCTTTAAACCCTTGAGAAAATGATCTCATTGCTGATCTGACCATCCCCTTTCGGGATGTTTCTCTTTATTATCTTCTCAAGTTCCTCCTTTAAAATGAGAGATTTAGTTATAAAGAAGCAGTCTTCATGTATCGGGTGAATGAAGTTATCTTTCAAAATGTCTGAGTGGGGACCATTATTACATGGTTATAGGATACTGAACTGTACCCCAACATTTTCTGAGATCTCCTATACAGGCTCCATGCCTAGATGCTCACTTGTAAGAAATATCTTTTCTTTATACCCTAGTGTGTCCCCACACAGATAAAAGTACTGAATGAATGTAAAGACTTAAGGAAGAGTCTGGAACAAGGTAACTGCTATTTGTGTGTCCTCCCTTGTTACACATAGAAAACAGCTTACTGGAGAGCATCGACTTCTGCCATGATCTTTATCAAGAAATGATAATTATAGTGGTAGAATTATATTGAAGACACCCAAATCATCCTAAAGGAGAGACTCAGTTACAGGCCACAAGCCAAGAGAAGCATACTTCCCCATAGAATTAAGCAGAACTCTGTCCTTTCAAATCTTCTGGGGACTTTTGAGACAGGGTTTCTCTGTATAGCCCTGGCTGTCCTGGAACTCACTTTGTGGACCAGGTTGGCCTCAAACTCAGAAATCCGCCTGGCTCTACCTCCCGAGTGCTGGGATTAAAGGCATGCCTCACTACGCCCGGCTAAGTTTTTTTCTTTCAATAGCAGGTTAGTTATAGGTACCATTTCTCTCACTGAGAGTAACAAAAATGGTGAAAAAAGACATTTGTTTTAATTCAAGAAAATAAAAATATAATACAAATATAATATAAAAATGTAAAAATTTCTAACTGAAACCTAATCAAATCAGACCAAAAGGAAGAGTTTGGTGCACAAAAATTGCTTTAACTGAAAAAAAAATTGACTAATTTAGATAAAAACTTATTAAAGATTATTTAACCTCTTATAGACTATTGATGCTGCCCAAGACCAGGAATCCAATATGAAATAATAAATAATTACCACTGTAGTGGCTATTCCTGGTTGTCAACTTGACTATGTCTGGAATGAACTACAATCCAGAATTGGAGGCTCACCAGTGACCCTAGTCTGGAGGCTGGGAGATAGAAATTTTTGACCTGGATCTTGGTATGGAGATCTTGATGCATAGTGGCTATGGATTCCAGAAGATTAAGACAGGAAGATCTCCGAGTTCAAGATCATCTGGGATTAAAGGCGTGGTGGCACAGACCTTTAATCTGGGCTACACCTTCTGCTGGAGATTATATAAGGACATTGGAAGAAGGAGCTCTCTCTCTCTCTCTCTCTCTCTCTCTCTCTCTCTCTCTCTCTCTCTCTCTCTCTCTCTCTCTCTCTCTCTCTCTCTCTTTTTCTCCTTCGCCTGCTTTGTAGTATGGGACTGCATAACTGCTAGATCCTTGGACTTCCATTCACAGCTGCTACTGACCATTGTTGGGAGTTGGAATGCAGACTGTAATTCATCAATAAATTCCTTTACTATATAGAGACTATCCATAAGTTCTGTGACTGTAGAGAACCCTAGCTAATACAGAAGTTGGTACCAGAAGTGGTTCTAGAGGAGCAGAAGTATAAAAATGAATCTTATAAAATACTGGAATTGGCTTGTTGATCCACCAGCACTTTCAACTAATGAAACCTCTCCAGATTCTCTCCCTCCTGGGAGCTCAGAGAATTTTGAAGACCCATGGTTGAAACTATATTTCAACCTTAAAGAAGCTAATGCCCTTGATTTTCTTGATGAATTAGGTGATTACCAAATATACAAGGTATACAAAGCTTTCTACGAGATGGAGGAAAAATCAGAAAATGATTTTACTGGCTGGTTGCTCTTTGCACCTCGGGAAAAAACAATGAATGAAAAGAAGAAGTTGTGTGATAAAATCGAATGGCTCCAGACACGAGTAAATGATCTAAAAGTTGCTAAGTGTGTCCTTGAAGAGAATCTTCTCTCCAGCATCCATGGAAATCAAGTTGCAGAAAATCAAACTGAAACTCTCATTGTAAGGTTGGCTGAACTAAAGTGAAACTTCAAGTCTCAGCCTCAGAGAGTGTCGACAGTTGAAGTAAGGGCACTAATTGGCAAAGAATGGGACCCTATAACTTAGGATGGGGATGTGTGGGAAGACCCTGTTGAAGCTGAGAATTTTGAGTCTTCAGATTCTCAAGGGTTTACCCCACTTGAGGAAGTAGTACCCCCAGCACCACCTCTTGGAATAATGCCTTCCTCACGTGATGGCATTAATTCTGCAGACTCTGATAAACCAGCAGTGACTTTCACTGAAGAAAATGCCAGACAAGACAAAACAGATGTTTCTCAAGGCCCACCAATAGTTTCTTCTAGACCTATAACCAGACTCAATAAAGCAGTCTCCAATTTCAACCTTTAAGCACTTGAAAAATAAACATGAATGGATATATTTGACATAACTAGACACTGCTTAATAGAGAACTCATACACTGAAAAATAGAGAATAAAAAAAATCACCCAGACAAGTAAACTGATTGAGTTAATAATAATAGAAAGACTGAGAGATACAGTGACCAGAAGGATGGGTCATAAATCACAAAAACAAATACTTAATAGGATATAATTAGCTCTCAAAATTAGAGAGCAACATCTCTCTATATAAATCAAAGCACATTTTTCTTAGCAACATACAGATTCAGTAAAAAACATTATGTGTATTGTGCATGTATATGTAATATGAGTGTATAGTGTATGTGTGTGTATACATTTTATTCAAAAGGTTTATTTCCTCTTTCTCATAAGTTTTTTAATCTATCTGTATTCAAGGGGGGATACTACAAACAGGAAGCTGTGTATACTTGGCATATTTTCTACTCTGATGCAGCATAATATAATTTTTATTATTTTTTCAAAAACCATTGTTCCCATTTGTAACATACCATGCTGAACTCATAAAATCTTGAGTTCCAACTACTCTTCTGTCATTTATGAGTTCTGGGGCTTTATAAGATTTCTCTTCTTTCCTGGACCAAGGTTTCTTTATCAAGATCAGTAAAATACACAATACTAGAATTGAGTAGAGGACATATATATTGAGCTTCTTCATGCTGTATGTATTCTATAGCTGCACTATAGAAGACTCTGTGTAGACCTGTTGGGCCGGAGTCACAGTTCTAGCCCTAACTATGTGGCAATGTGTAAGCTAGTTCAATCCTCTCTGCCTTAGTTTTCTCCTGGATAAAATGAAGACTATTATAGCATCAAATTTTAAAAGTTATTTTAAATATAGATGAGAATATAAATAAAATATTTGTAAAATAGCATCAACAAATATGTAGAGGATAAACTTAAGAAACAATATATTCATAATAGCAACATGAAACATAAAACACAGTAATAAATCTAATTTTAAAAGTAATAAATTTACACAAACATTATAAAATATTTAAGAGAAATTAAATCATACCCAGATGGAAGCATACACCATGTCCTTGTTTCATAAGACTCACTAACAATTGTCTCCAAATTGATTTAAAATTTCAGCGTAAGCTTCCCCTTGCAAAAAAAAAATCTGAAAATGTAAAAATTTAAAAAGACAGTTCCTAAATTATAAATTATAGATTAACTAAAACATTCTTACAGAAGAAAAGGAATGTGGAGACTTTATGAGTTTTCTAGTAAGGTTACAGTAATTAAAACCATGCATTATCGATACAAAGATGAAAATGATCCAGAAGAGAAGTTGCAAGTTTAAGCTAATATATACAGTAATGAATGCTAAGGTCTACAAAACCAATAATGCTACAACTATGGAAAGACTGGACTTATGCACACTGCTCATGCTAATCCACAGTAGAAATATTGGTGAAAATAGTTTTGAAAGCTGTACAGCAATTGAGCATAATAGAAGGATTTCTTTTTTAATTTTTGGTTTTAAATGACGGTAACTTCATATTCAGTCATCTCTACTGCGGTTGTTCAAGCTACACCTATAATTTATTCTCTTATCACTGATACTGCAGAAATCTATCAAGAAATAGTTACTGGAAGATAAGCCTACATAATGTAAGATATTCTAGAGAATTCAAAGACATGTAGACTTCATCTCTTCCTGGAAAATTGCAAATTTAATGGGAAAACACTCCCCTTGATGAAAATTGTATTACCTCCACTTTATAAAAAATGTATTATCAATACATTGGGTTAAACAGTTATTTTAACTTAACTCCTGGGATTGAGACCTGGGAGAAAGCAGTGTAGCTGGGATGTGAATAATAAATACTTTTTGGAGGACATGGTTTCCTGAGATTATGATGAATGCTGAGGGCTGGTGGTGAACAGCAGCTAATGGGTGTATGGTTGGAATGCTTGAGATTGTGCTGTTACTGAGTCAATGATTATTGGATACACGTTTTGTATAACTAAGAACAATGAAAAACACTACTGATCTTTAGGCTAATCTATGATGTGATTTGCTCATTTGAAGGAGGTTTTATATCATTCTGTCATAAAATGGGGTTTAACCTACTTCTGATTTGAATTAGTTTATTTTTTTTTCTCTAATCATCTCAATCACTAAATAGTAACAGGCCTTATCAGACTCACACATCGACGAGCAGTTGTCTTTCTTCTAGAGCATCCACATTAAAATCTCACACATAATTAACAAGAAGTAGCTGTGTGAAAAGCCAACAAGTTATCAATTAATTACTAGAGGCAGGTCCTAAGAAAAGACAGAGGCAACATAGCCTGACAGCCTAATTTGATTCTGAAAATCTACCCTATGTGGGGAGAGGATCAGTTTTCACATGTTGCCCTCTGACCTTCACATATACAAGTGGCATATGTACACATAAATAGATAGATAAATAAATGTAATAAAATTTTTAAGTCCAGACCTATTGCTAACATATCTAGAGTTGAGGCAACAAGATACGATTATACATTAATACATAGATAATTTATTTTCTATCATCATAACTTATACCAAATGCTATAGGAGTTCTAAGAACTGTGGGATTATGGAATGCGAAGAGATGATTGAAAGTGAGGAATTCTTTTTCATGTAAAGCAAATTCCTGAGTCACACGGGAGAAAGCAGGTTCTGACTACCTGAGGCATCTACAGAACTTCAGATAAGTCACAAGAATATAAGAATAATTCTGCACTGGGAGTAGGGTGGAGAGCGAATGTTTGTGGATTTGTAGTATTCAGCATATACAAGCAACTTGGCATAGATAATGGCTGGTTCTGGTGTCAACTTGACACAAGCTAGAGTTATCATAGAGAAAGGACCGTCCATTGAGAAAATGCCTCCATGAGAACCAGCTGTAAGGTATTTTCTCAATTAGTGATCAAGGGAGGAGAGCCCAGCCCCTTGTGGGTGGTGCCATCCCTGGGCTGGTAGTCCTACGTTTTATAAGAAAGCAACCTGAGCAAGCCAGGGAAAGCAATTCAGTAAGCAGCACTCTTCATGGCCTCTGCATCAGCTCCTACCTCCAGGTACCTGCCCTGTGTGAGCTCCTGTCCTGTCCTGACTTCCTTTGCCATGAACAGCAATGAGCTGAATAAACCCTTTCCTGCCCAATTTGCTTCTTGGTCATGATGTTTTGTGCAGGAATAGAAACCCTGACTAAGACACCATGTATATATGCTCACCATGAATGTATTTGCTTTTTAAGACATTAGTAGATAAATATCCTAATATTACTATCTGGAGAAGTCAAGAGAGGAAATATTTGCATAAAATGCAAATTCTGTATGTTCAATCAGTTGGCTGTGCTCTTCCTCTAATCACCATTGCTGGGATTGCTCTAAAATGGAAAGGGCGGCATTTTTTTTCTTAGAGCTTTTGTGCAACTTCATAATCTTTACAGTGTTTGGGGGTTATGATTTAATGGAAAGGCATTGCCATACAGCTTTTCTAGGACAGACCTGAGAAATGTCTGACCTTCCACTCGGAGCAAGTTGCATCTCCTCCTCTTTGCCCACCAGTGCTGAAGGCATTAACTGAGCTGATATGGTCAGCAGACTCAGAGCACTCTCTGGTCCTACTTCTATCTGGTCGCATCATGCTTCTACCTGTTTCCTACCAAGTGAAACATCAATGACCATAAGACAGCAGGTGAAGACTTGTATCTTACCTACATTACATGCCTTTACATACTACTAAGCAAATACTATTGTATATATTACTAAATTGCCTATGATCATTAAGTTCTAATAAAAAAAGCCATCTTTTGTAACATATTATCTTTCTCCAGTACTTATTATCTTTAGATTCTTTTGTTCTAGGAAGTCAAAAAATCTTACTCCAGGCACCAAAGCAACTACTCCAGAACCTTAGAATTAAAATAAGAAGAAACAGCTCATGCCATGTTTGGCATTCCATGGGCTAGAAGGGGAACATCTGATGGAGGTCCGTTATCCAACAACACATTGTCACTATGCCTAGAAATAAGTCTACCTTTAGTCTTGGTATCATAAAAGTGAATATTGTCAAAGCTCATATAGTCAACATGTAACTAAAATTATCCCAAATGAGCAGCAACAGACAGGGTTCTAGGAGAAAAGCATACAACTTGTATGCTGTTGTGTTGGCTTTCAAAGGACCCAGCTTACTACCCACAGTCGCTAATTACAGTATCATAGCTATGCAATTCCTAAATGTCATAAGTCTAATTTGTATTCACTTAATTAGTCGTCGTATTATAGGATACTTTTTTCATTGATGTTTTGGTATAAATAAATAGGGAGTTATTAGAAACTGAAACATACTGCCTCCAGGTAATTTCTGAGATCATTTATATGCCGTGTTTTCTTCCAGGTCAAGCATTTTTTAATGTAATTATTCATAATATGTATTGCAAGAGCTCCATTTATTATGCTCAATAAATAAACCAGGACATATTCTATTAAACCACAAAGTTTTAAGAAAATAAATTATCATCAGTTGTTAGTGGAAACAGGGTAAGCATCCCCCTTCCTGGTAATTTAGAATAGCGCATTCTGCCCAAGGCAGCATAAGCCTAGTCAATGAGAGTGCTGGGTATGTAGGAGGTATCTCTCTTTCCCTCCTATTTTCTCTTTTCTTGACTACAGTTGTCTGATGGATGCTGTGTGAGGAAGGACGCCTGTTTGTTTGATGTGTCATGGGAAAAGAAACTACTGCATTTTCAAATAAATGTCAGAAATACCTTCTTGACAAAAGAAGTGAGCTTTGGCAATGTACCCTGATGATACTTGCAACAGATAAACAGATGGCTTCTGTGCACATAGTGCCTTGATTTCTGCACGGCCAGAAAGTGTCCATTAGTCATCAATGGGAGGCAATCCCCAGGAAGAGTTGAGCTCAGTTTTATGTACTCCCTGCTGTACTGACATTCAAACCTCTGAAGACACTTGCTTTTCTCGTGTACTTGGGATTTGCAGCTGAAAAATAAAATACATATGTAGTTAGCTATTTTTAAAAGGCAAAATGGAAACATTGTGCTCCTGTTGGAGAGACAGGCAATCCTCTTCAGTGAAAACTAGGGATTTGGTTCAAAGAATACCTGCTTTGAAATATTCACCATAACTCAGGAATGGTAAGACTTCCTTTCCAGGCATGAATGCTGAGCCAAATTCAAAATCCATATTCCAAATGCAGTATATGAAACCCCATTTTTTAATAAGGCCTTGTGTGGAATTCATGTCCATCTGTATTCCATGATTCCAGAAAGAGTTGGCATCTGATTCTAAAGTAAGTGGAGATGATTGGAGAAATTGAAGAAGATGAAAGGTTGTTTGAACATCAACTGCTAAGACTCTCACAACCCAGCCATCAGCGAAAAAGCGCTTATTTCTCCCCAATACTTACTCAACTTATTCTAAATCATCTGGAGCCTTGTGACAATTAAAGTCAGGGATAATTCAGTGGAAAGGGGTACTAGTGCTGTTAGAACTGTCAACACAACAATATATTCTGCATAAGTCAGGAGACGGTAAGAGTGGTACAAAAGGCAAGTAAGCTCTCGGCCCTTCACATCCCACACACAGGGAGGGAAGCAGCTACACCTCTACTGATCCTCATCATTGCCTCATGAGAAGCCCAGACTGTAAAATAGGAAGAAAACTTGGCAGAGAGAACATGCAGAGAGAACAAATAAAAGTAACAGTGGTTAGAAATTTATTTTGCTAATGTAGTGATTCATGCCTGGAGTCCCAGCGCTTGGCACGCACACTGAGTCAGGAGGATTGTACTGAGTTCTAGACACAGAGTTTGGACTATATAGTGATTTCTATAGAATTCTAGAGTGTGGAATGAAACTCTGCCTTAAATTATTTTTATTTTTAAAAAAATCACCAAGTGATTGTGGTTCACAACCTTAATCTCAGCACTTGGGGCAAAAAACAAAACAACAACAACAAAAAAAAACCTCTCAATTCAAGGCCAATCTGGTCTACAGAGCAATAGCCAGGGCTATATGGGGAAACCTGTCTCAGAGAAAACAAAAGAAAATTATTTTTTTGTCTGAAAACAACAAAAAATATACAAAAAAATAAAAAAAAATTGGTAAAATATGTGTTTATTTGAATCAGTTTCTTCGCTTTTGAGGTTACTTCTATGTGCGTATTCCAGATTCAAATTTTCACTAAAAAAATGCACAGAATTCCTAATTTGCTGCCATTTTCTAAAGTCTTCCTTGCTTTGCTTTTCACATTAAGTGGAAGTTGAGTGTATTGTCCGATTTCTCTAGAGAAACACAACTAATAGGAGTGAGAGGAAAGGGGGATAGAGGGGGAAAGAGAAAGAGAGAGACTTAGTTTATTTTTTAGAAACGGCTCATCATATAAGGCTACAATGTCCAAGATCTGCAAAATAGGATGGAGACTCAGAAAGGAATACCAAGTGTACCTGCTGGAGACTGGAGTGCAGCTACATTTTTCACTATGAAAGCCTTCCACTGATCATATAAGGCCTAACTCCATCATAGAGGGTAATCTGTATTCAAACCCTGCTGCTGGATATGTCAATCTCATCAGAAATTCATCCACAGCAGCATCCAGAAGGACAGTTGACCAACTAAGTGAGAATTCTCCCTCAGCCAAATTAGCACATAAAAATAACCAGCATCTTGGTTCTTCATACGCCCTTGGGATGATGTTGCCCTCTTTATCATATTATTTATTGGTTTTCCTTGACCTCTTTCTTTCAGGGTACTTAGAGCATATATATTCTGGTCTCGGGAAAAGCCAGTACTTGGAGACTAGAACCGTTCAATACTAGCTATCATTGGAGCTAAAACCACACTAGCTACCAATGTGAGAGTTTCAGATCTAAACCATGTTCCTGGAACCTGGCTCTGGAACCTTCACCTCATGGGCATCTCTGCCATAGAATCTAGTAATGGAACTTCTGACCTTATTTCATCAAAGGTTCTTTGGCATATATTGAGTTTCAGGAGTTTCCATTTAATAACTAATTTTTCTTTTCATTTTTCAGGTAGTCATAGCTTCCTGAACCTCAATTTTCCTCCTTTATGAAATAATTTAACTATGATAACTTGTAGTAGTTTCTAATCATCTTTATACTTTCATAATAATTATATTTGATTACAATGCACACAAATGCTTTCTCATTGATGATACAGTTAATTACATTGAATATAGTTAACCTCATTTTGAACGATTCACTGTACCTGACTCACTCATGTACCAAGCCTGGTATCAGAATTGCTACCAAACTGAGAATTCATTGTGTCTTATGGTACCATTCTTAGAGGCTCTACCTCCTCCAGGAACAACTTCCTGGATATTTTTTTGGAGTCGTAGAAAGTAAAGGTTATGAACACATAGGAATTATAAGTGAGAACAGACAACAAGCCTCTCCTCTTCCCATGAGCTATCTGACTCCCACTGAATATCATTGCCCCCTTACTTTCTTCTTTCTCTTTGGACATCTCCAGCTGTCTACAAAAGATAGTCAGTCACTGGTTAAGAATTTCATGATCTTCCAGGGGGCATTCTGCAACCTGTGGGTCCATTCTTCTGGGTTACTGTGGCAGACAGATTTCAGGGCAGAAATAGCACAGGGAAGGAGACAGCTACATGGAGTCACAGTCTTAGAGCCTGTCGGTCTGCCATTGTGGAGAAGCATGGTGGTGGAGGGAACCTGTGTCAGAGTCTGTTTACATCATGATGGAACAGAGAGCAGAAGGAGCAGAATAGGACCCAGTGGTAGGTTTAATGCTCAAAAATCTGTTCCAAATGGCCTACTTTGGCCAGCAAGGTTCTGCTTCCAAAAACAAACAAACAAACAAACAAACAAAAACACTTCACTCTCCCATGATAGTGATATCACCTGGTGAATAAGCATCCGATGCAAGATTGCAGAACACAGGTGTTTCAGACACAAGACATGATACCATTCTAGAAGAAAAGTCAAGGTGAAACCTACAGCTGTCTCTGTTACCAAAACCTGGACACATCCTTCACTTAACCTGCATCACATTTTACCCCTACTGCCATTGCTTTATAAAACCCCCAAAGCTGAACTGATGTTGTTGCTTCCTCTCCTCTCCCCAGCAATTACCCTGCCCAATGCTACTGAAGAAAATCAGACAAGTTTAACTTGTTATCACCTCGAATTCCTGCTGCCCATCTTTCTTTTCAATTTTCTCTCCCATTTTCCTCAATTTCAAACATTTCAGTTTCAAACTCCATAAATGTTTTCACCATTATCTGTGTTGAACAGTGGCTTTGCCTCTTGCTACCCGTTGAATATCTCTCTTTCTCTCTCTCTCCCTCTCCCTCTCTAATACTGTTTAAAATATCTTGATATGGGGATGGGTCATTGGGATGCCCAGAGGGTAAATGTACCTGCTCTCAATCCCAACAATCTGAGCAGATCCCAGTATCCTCATGGTGGAAGGAGAGACCCAATTCTTAAGAGTTAACCTATGATTCCATATCTCCGTATATGTGCTCTGACATGGACATTCACACACACACACACACACACACACACACACACACACACAGAGAGAGAGAGAGAGAGAGAGAAAGAGAGAGAGAGAGAGAGAGAGAGAGAGAGAGAGAGAGAGAGAGAGAGATTTGACCCTACCCAATTCCAATAAGAGTATTTTACTATTAATGAAAATAATGAACAGGGGGGAAACCTGCATCTGCTTCTAGCAACCTTCTAGAAGGTAAAGATGGCTATGCCTCACTGAATCCTTTAATCCATCGTTCATCCCTGACCCTCCCATTGGAACTGGGCAACTGTAGTACTATTTCACCAACCAGGGGGCAGCAAACTGCTTCTGGAAAGTTCTGAGGTCTCTCAAGCAGACACAGCGTTTCTGTTGGAACTCTTAAGCTAAGCATTGTAGTTCAAAGGCTGACATAGCTAGATGACATTGGCTGTACTTAAATTTCTGTTATCATTGACTTGGCATTTAACAGAATTTACCATAGGTGGAAAGCCATAAGTTACCTTTGTTTCATTTCAACCATCTAAAAAACAAAATAATTAAATATGAGTTACACACAAAAAGGAGCAGGCCAGATTTGATTCTTTGGCCCTAGTTTAATTCCTGTGTTCCAATGGTTCTCTTACTATCAATTATTTCTATTCTATAGAAACTAATAGGAACGTCTTGTATTTTTTCCATCCTTGCCCAGTCCTGGTCCCCTGGGCCACACCCGTTGGAAGCATGTTCAGCTGACTTTGGGCTAGCCTTCCTCATGCGTCCTTTCCCCCCCTCTCCTTTGTTATTTCTCTTTGCTTCACAGGGCCTCAGCTCCAGCTGCCTCTTCACTACCGTGTCCCGGAGCTCCTTTTTCTTTCCACTGTTCTGCCCCACCAGATAATTTCATGTACACACATGGCCTCAACCGTGAAGGTGATGTCTTCCATTTTGAACCTAATTTTCATCTGAGTCCTAGACACCATCCATATCTGATTTTCCTCTCTGACTATGCCAACAGTTCCAAATAGAACCTTCCCAGACTGAAGACAACATATTTGAGAAAAGTTGTTTTAATGATGAAATCACAATACATTGAAGTGTCTAAATTATATATATATGTATATATATACATATATATATGTATACACACACACATACATGCAGTATGGCTCAGTAGGTAAGGTGCTTATTATGTACACTGGAGGACATAAGGACATAAGTTCCAGAACCAGTATGAAGGCTGAAACACAGAAGTGACACCACTAAGTTGTGCTCTGACACACAACATACACACAATCATGATAATAACAATTTTTGAAAGATAAAGAAAAATTCACAAATTATCTTACTGTGATTAAACACTCCTCTTTTTCTCTCCTCCCTACACACGGACATAGACACAGACACAGACACACAGACACAGACACACACAGACACACACAGAGTATTGCTGAGTCTACCTCATGTATATTCATCCACTTTCTTTACATTTCTTCTATTTTTCTTTGCCTCACAAAACTAAACGTTACTTCGCAGTTACCTGTACATGTCCTTTTCTGTGATGGCACACTAAGGTTAGCTCTGGGGATGCGCCTAGGACAATAACAACTTCTGCTTTACCGTCTTTTGTTCATTTTCTTCCCCTGCCTGCACCCATGGGCATGGTCCTTTCCGATAACTCTGTTTAGTTCAGTCCTTGAGCAGTGCCATATGCTTCCAGCCACGACTCTCACTGCAACATACACTGCAACATAAGCTAACTCCTGTTCCTGGGCCCGCCCACTCCCATCCATTCCAGGCTAGGCCAGACTAACAGAGCTTAGTCACCGACCTGAAGTAGCTTCCCAGTCAGAGTCAACTTCTCTTCACTTGGCTGACAAACCTTCCACCTCTAAGGATCTAGCCTCAGCTTCCACATGATCCTTTCCTTCCATAGATGTGATTGCTCTTCTGTTTCTCAGGCCACTATCACGGCTTCTCACACTCACACCCACACCCTGCCCCTTGCTTTGCATTCTGAACCTCCCCCCCACCCCCACCCCCTCTACCCCCCATCCCCGTGGAATTTTATTTTTTTCTCTTTGCCTGAACAAGTCTTACTTCTTCAAATGTAAATTCACTCACCCCTTGTTATGGCGCTTCCAGCCTCTGCTGATACCCCTCACCCGGTGAGTGTGTGCAACTGTTGTATTCTTCCTCTTCTTCCTCTCCCTACTCTCTCTCTCCCACCCTCAAGTCTATAAAAACTCAAATGGGGGCCTCTGAGTCCTCAACATTTCTTCCAGAAAATGATTCCTAGTTACTACGTGCAAGCCAGAGTCTAAGGCCCCAAGTTAGGAAGGGACCTTGGAGATGGCACTCACAGTAACTATAGCTCTTGTGAGGGTAGACTGGCCCCCTTCAAGAGCTGCAGATGAGAACGAGAGTCTGTAGGGACTGAAAAGACACTTCACAAAGATGTAGATGCCCAGACATACATTGCAAATGGATGTCTTAGTTCTTAGCTCTGGGAATAGCATGGGGTATGTGTATACTACTGGCTTGTCTTTAAGAGACTAAAGAATCAAGTATTAAGAAGGAGGTGTGAACATTCACTTTACCGTAAGTTGAGATGAGCACATGATAACACATGCCTTTAATCCAAAATTCATGAATCAGAGACAGTCAGATCTCCGTGAGTTCAAGAACAGTGTGGTCTATCTATATAGGGAATTTCAGGACAACCAGGGTTGCATAAAGAGACTCACTTTCTCAAAAAAATTAAAAATAAAAAATCCAAAAATAAGTAATCTGAGTTTCTCCTCTCCACAGCCTTTTCCATCTCTGCTTTCCTGGTTGAGAGATAGAGGCAGACAAAAGAAAGGAAAAAACAGAGGCAGGCAGAGAGTCAGAGAGAGAAGGAAGATTGACAGTAACCGGTGAAGTCTTATTACTGCAGCATCTTCAGTAATGGATGTGATTGCCCAAAGGTTCCACATTTAATAGTAGTAGTTTCTTCATTAGCAAATAGTTTTCCCAGAGGCAGTGGGGATAGGTGTAGAATGGGGGTGGGTTCTAGAGGTACCCCTTATCCCACCCCTTCCTCTTGCGCTCAAATGATATACATAGTTTCAGTTTGTAAATCACCATGGTAATAGCAGAAAATAAATAACTTCCACAGTTCAATAGAGGGGAAAAATTCTGACAGTCAAAATGAGTAATTGGGAACGGAGGGCTTCCTGTGCTACTTCATTCAGATTGCTATAAATAAATAAATATGCATATGGGTACCTGTCCTTACTCTTAGAGAAAATAAGGATGAACTAACTTATACAGAGGGAATGGATTCATTGATTCAAATATGGTATTTTAACTAAGAAAGCTGGCCTCAAAACTAATAGGGGACCTCTGCCATTCATACAGAATGATGCCATAAACATTAGATAAAACCAAGCAAATTTTTAGAAAAGCATTTTTAAAGAAAATAAAAATAACAAGAAAAAAAATTTCCTCACAGGTTAGAGTTAAATATAAAACTAGTGTCTAAAGTGAAGGTAAAGATGTTAAGAAGTGGTTAACAATGTCTTGTCTAGTCAGCCAGGGCAGGCTGGATGAAGCAAAATTCTTGAGCTCAGTATTTTAGCTGTAACCTTGATAAAGAAAGCCAACAGGGGCTTCCTCACAGCACCTTCCAAGCCTGTGTGATCCTTGGGGTTTCTGCAGCCAATGAAAGTTTGTCACGATGATGTAATGCTCCTGAGTTGTGCTTCAGCCGAGTATGTGGTCACCGGGTCTCATGCCTGAGAGCTAGGTAAGTTTCTGAATCAAATTTTTCTTTCCAGCCTGCTCCTGTAAGTAAACTAATTCCAGCAGAGAGATCGTTTGTTTCTAGTCTATTTTACTATCTGTGAACATTTAAAAAAAAAAAGAAAGAAAAGAAAAAACCGTGGGCTGGGTTATTATAGAATTGTAAAGACAGCTGGTAAACAAAATGATGGGATCTTACAGTCAATTTTCCTCTGTTATTAGTCTGAAGGCTTTTACTCCTCGACAATTTGTCATCGCTTCGGAGAAAAAGAGCAACAACAAACACTGGTGTTTTATTTGCTGAGGGAGCTTCAGTCATTTAGCAAACAAGTTTTACTCGGTAGATATTTTCAGGGAGACGGGAGAGATTTCTTTGGAAAGGTTGACACTGAATGTGGCTGATATCATTGAGTGAGTCCCACTGCACTGTAAACAGTGGGGCAAAGTTTCAAATATTTATTATAAAGAGCAAGCACATAGACCTCATCCTCGCAGAGTTTATCCTGAGAGAGACTATTGGTTTTCAAATTTTAATGGAGTTAAAAGCAAATTGAAAATAACCTAAGTCTTTTGTGAACCTGAAAGATATATAAAATTAAGTGATAAAAAACTAAATATAAAGTATATAATCCATCTCTAATCCATCTCTCATTCATGATCTGTATATGATAAAATAGCTAAGCAACTTTTGACTATTGTTTAGGATTTTTAAAATGTGGACACTATAACAAACACAACCAATGGAAATGCAGCTTTTTGCATTCCATGACACTGCAGATGTGGCAGTTTTAAGCTGTTATTAATAACAGTTGGGCAGTGTCTCTCCTGGGTACATGGAGACCAGAAAGCAGTCGCCTGGATAATGCAGGACTGGGAAAGCAATGCCTTTGTGGCTTCCTGGCTCTAAGTAAGGAGTGTCAAAGAACAATAGGAAACTTAACTGTGAATCTCCAACTCTACCCATGAACATATCTGGATTATACTCAGGTCTAACATCAGCTCAGACCCTATATACACAGACTCAGAGAAGGGCATCTACATTCAGAGTATGGGCAAATACCTGCTGTCATGACAAATAACACAGTATGTCTACGTGTTTAGTGATTTCCAATAAGGAGAAAGCTTGTGGGTTTTATAGAGTTCATTTTGCATGTGGTTTCACGAAAAACTTCACTTTCCAGCTTGAACGTGACTCTGCTCTGCTGAGTTAGTCAAGAACACATCACTGTCCACTTCACCCACGTCTATCCGTCCCTTCACTTTGTATTACTGTAATGTTGGCCATTTCCCGTCCATGCTTTCTAGATGGGTCCTAATTCACTCCCAGAATTAGTCTCCTGTCGTTATGCCACAGTTAATACATTGTTCCTCAAATTAATAATCTCAATGCCAAGTAGTTTTTATTCTAAAAGAAATCCTTCATAAATTAAAAATACCAGTCAGCATAATGTAAACATGACTCATTTTCCTTTTATGACCACAATTTTCCCTGTCATTGCTTTAACGGAATGAATGGCCCTCATAGAACCTTAAAAGATGCAGCTCCACATTTCAGTAACATCCTGTGCTTTGCTTTCTGCTTCATAAGTTCTGAATGGTGCATCATGCTTACAAGGAGGACCACAATGCCCTTGGATGAAGAGGATAAGGGCAATGTGCTGTAGAGTGGTTTGACAGGGAAACTGTGTGGAGAAGGTGGGGACCCCTGACAACACCCCACATTGTGAGATGACCTGCTTTTCTGATGCAGGTGGTTTTGGTTCTAGGAGCCTTGGTCGGCACTTGTACCTTTATCACAGAGTGGGAATGCATCCACCCATGGCTCATTAAACTTGGGCTCCTGATGGCCATCGTGCCCAGGAGGAAACCAAGATGGATGAGCCTGGAGTAAGCACATCTCATTAGTCTCTTAAGTTTGTCTTCAAAGAGGACGGAGAGGAGTATTCGGGTGGCTCTGCTTGAGCTAAGAAACCTTACTTTGATGTTCACTCTCAGACTAAAACTGTGCAGGAAAACTCAGGAAATCCAGTAAACGGCACTCTTGAAGGAAGGTATTGCTTTAGTGGCAATCTGAAAGTTTACTCTGATACTGACCAGGACCAGATACAAATCTCTGTGACTAATCCTGAAGACAGAGTGGACCCCAAAATACGCAGTTCAGAGCAGATCTCTTGTACCAGGTAGCTTAACCCCTGTAGGTTAAGAACCCATTACAGAGGTTTCATATCAAATATCTTCATGTCAGTTATTTACATTATGACTCATAATGGTAGCAAAATCAGTTATAAAGTAGCAACTAAAATAATTTTATGTTTGGGGTCACCACATCATGAGGAACTAAATTAAAGTGTCACAGTATTAGTAAGGTTGAAAACCACTGGCTTAGAAGGTGGAAGCCCAAGTCAGTGGTTCTTGGAATCTGAAGGTTATATATCTCTGAAAGTCCAGCTAGAGACATGTGGGTTGTCAAGATTGATGAATACATGAGATGAGCTAGTAACAATCTATTGTAGTGCCCTTCTATATTTCATAAAACAGGTGTTCAATAATGGCTGCTCTGCCTTTGTTTAACAATCTTTTAACAAATCCTAATCTTTTACAATATATTTCTATTTCACCTTTCTGTTCACCAAAGGGCATTTTTGTCATTAAGTCACAGTATTGCCCAATACATATGGCTTGGGATCATTTCATTGTTTATTCATTTATATGAGGCAAAGGTAATCCCATGGCTAACACCCCTAGAAGAAAAGAATAGTCCCCAAAGAGAGAAAGGGGTTGGTTATGTCTCTCGCTGTGAGTACTGGGGCACTCGCATACTCCTCAGCTACATAGAAATGTAGGGAATGATAACTCCATAGTCCACAAGTCACATACCACGCCAAGCACAAAAGAGATGCTGGTGGAAAAGATGCTGAACACAAAAAGAAAGACTTAGTTTGGCAAAGGTTGCTAAAGGCCTCTTGTCCTTGTGTAGTTATCCATACTGCTTCTGTTCACTGTTGTCAGTTCATTTGACCTTCCCAAATGAGTAGCTATGACAAACAAGGTTATAAATCCGTGTTAACCTGGTATGATGACATATACCTGTAATCACAGCTAATTGGGAGGCAGAGGCGGTAGGTTTGCAAGTTCAAAGCCAGAGTGCTCTTCTCTTAAAAGGAGATGAGGGTTGGGGGTGTAGCTCCGAAGTAGAGTGCTGCCTAGCATGCATGAGGCCCTGGGTTCCAGCCACAGTACTGAAAAATAATGAGCCGGAAATGAAAAAAATCATCAACCCGGGTACGACGATTATAGCGGCTGCATCCATAAGCAGTAAATGTGTCAGTGGAAGACACAGTGGAAGACTCCCCATCCTTTTAGGAACAGTACCTTCGTCCCCCGAGGGAGCACTGTGGCTCCTCCTCTTCCGCCAGGTGACTCTGGGAATCAGCAAATGGAGGGCTCTGCTTTTGTAAAACCTATAGGCATGTACCCATGGACAAAGGGACACTGGGCTGAGACTCAGGCCACTTGAGTGTGATGAGAAGAAAGACAATAGGAAGCTGGTGATTGTCCATCTACCAGCACAAGTTACAGTCCTATAGCATGTTGTAGAGACTTCATCGAAGCCTGGCCCTGTCTTCTGAGTCCGTTCCTTTAGCCTTCCTTTTATTCTGTAAATGTCCTCATAGGCTTTCAATAAGAAACTAACCAGAGTTCAGTTTCTGCTGCTCTGACCAAAGAGCCCACACTGATTCTATTGTCAATAGCCTGTATTTCTTTCCGGAGGGAAAAAGTACGAAGGGACTTGGATGGCGGGCGAACCGCTCAGCACTTTGGTTTCCACTCTGTATCTAACCCATTGATTTTTGTGATTGAACTGGTGATCTTTCTCCGCTGCATACTTCCCAATCATCCTCTACAAATATACACACGGAAATGGGTTTGCTTTTGAAAGGTAATTAGAGCTGTAGAATTGGGAGGTCCTGCGTCTGCCAATGAGCAGCCAGCAGCCCATGATCTCTGCCAACTTCCTTCTTAGGATTGTTCTCATCTTGCACCAGGGGCTGCAAAGTAAACTGCTCCGTTTGAATTTAAAGCCTCCCAAACCAAATCATCTTTTACAGGTATGCCTTCCCTCGGAGGTTACCTGCCCATGAAACGAACGTGTGAGGGTGGCCAGAAGTCAGCTTTGATATTAGCAGGGATCTCCTTTAAACCAAGTGAAGCTTGCCTTAATGCCTCTGCAGTTTGAGCAGGGCAGGAGGGGCCTGGAGGGGGCTGGGCGGTCACCTCACAGCTGCAGCACACCCTTGCTTCAGGTAGGGGAACAAATGGAGGCTAGGGAGGGCAAGGCTCCCCCTGCTATTGGCTGGATTTTGATGCAGCGCGCACTCTCGAACAGCCTGAAATATAGTCTGCAGAAGTCTCCACAGATGCTCCGCGCTGCAGTTCTTGAAAGGCAGGAACAAATTTAAACCGGGTTTTGTAAAAAACAAATGACATCATCCCTACATACACTCAAACGCTGCAGCCCAATGGGGCACACACCCCCCCTCCGATTTCTCCTTTGCTCTTTCCGTGTCTGACTGCAGGGTTCGGATGTTTATGCTATGCGTTTCACTGGCCAAATCTTACAGAAAATAACCTTTCATCGCTGGCCTGGAAAAAAATAATAATAAAGATGAAGAAAATAGAGAGACATGTAAACATTTAAAAATCGCATTTCACCTCCATGTGGCTGTTACCTGGGAAGATTCCTGGGACTGGAAGGAAACCGTAATGACCTGTGTGTTGGAGGCTGTCTTCACTGAAATGACACTGACTTAGTTTGAGTAATCTTTATGGTACAGAGTTCAGAACTGGGAATCCTTAGGGTAAAGATTTCTCTTCAGGAGTTTTTCTGAGATCACACTATTAACTGTGAAAGTAATCAGGTGTGTGGTGGCATTCTTTTTCTGGAGAGTCCTACCAAAATAATAGTAATAATAATAATAATAATAATAATAATAATGATAAAAGTTAGGTGAGCCAAATTTTTAACAAAGCAGAGTTAGCTAAACTGCACTAGAAAGCTCGATGTCACTTGGAAATTCATGTGACAGTCAATCTGCAGCTTCCAGAACCTGATTGAGATTTTCCTCTCAAGACATTATTTGCTGTATCCTTGTCTTCAGACAAAGGTGGCCCAGGCAGCGACCTGTTTGGTGGCCATAACAAATCTGGATAAGCACAGTGAGGCTCAGAGCTTGCCTGAATTGTCAATCCCACCCCAGGAACCCATTAACATAATTCTGTAGAAAACTGTTTCCAGAGCTAAGTCTGAGATTTGCATTTCTTTATTGGGCATGGTTATTAAAAAAATCTTTTTCAATCTAATTCTTCAGGATTAATAGCAGAGAGCAAACAGAAGGTGAATCTCAAGCTACCAAAAATGGATTTTATATAACAGGCAGTGACATCTATACCAGGTTAAGGTCGTGATGCCAGCAGCTGCTCAATCTTAAGGTACTGCCTTTAAATGGATGGTGGCCTTTATGTCTAAAGGAAGCCATGTCAGACAGAGTCTTAAGCAGAAACAAAGAAACAAGATGACTTGTTTACAACCCCACCACCACCTTAGCACGAATTTCACACATTTGTCTTTGATCCCCACTCTGCCCTGGTGGGATGTTCTCTTTGAACTTCACCTTAGAGGTTGTATTCAATAGCCCTGTTTCTTCTCTCTCCTTACCTCTTTCCTTCACTTCTAAACAAAGACACAGAGCTAGGAATGTGGCACAGATTCCCAGTTCTGATCCCTCTGGCACACGGATGCAGTGAAAGTTTCACATCAAAACAGTCCATGCCAATTCTTTTCAAAATAAAGCTTACCACCATTAGCAGAGGTTTTTAAATGAGCAAGTACAGGGGTGGGGGCGGGGGGGGGAGAGCTGTGCAGAAACTTACAACCCTGAATTTTGGCAATAATTATATAACTAAAAACAAATTGAGGGTCCTGGGGAGATGGCTCAGTCAGCAAAGTGTTTGAGACCTGGGCTCCCTCTCCACAATTCAGGTAAAAATTATCCAGACAGGTCAGCAAGCACCTGTAATCCCAACACTGGGGAATTTGTGACAGGAGGATCCCTGAAGCTCCTTTGGCAGCAAACACAGCAAGGTTCAGTAACAGACCTTGTCACAGAGCTACTGAGGACTATATTGATATTGATATTGACCCAATATCAACTTCTAGGCTCCAATCGTATACATGCGCATCCTCATGCATGCTTATCTATGTGCACGCATGCCACACACAGAGGTAGAATAATTAAAACCACTTAGAGAATGCAATCAAAATTCTATAGTTGATTAAATGTGCCCAAATAGTCTGTAAAGTTGGATAGCCCATTACAATTTATGAGGCAAGGAAATTAAAAGGCACCTAGGAAGAAGGCAGAAGAGATTCCTAAAAAGCCTGGGCCAGATCACATTCTTCTTCCATTCAGAATTGGCCAATGTCTTCCCATGTCTTTCACAGAAAACCCAACTCTTTAAGAAGGCCAAGACTGTTCTTTGCTCTCTGCTTCTCCTTCCTGTAAGCTCTCAGCAGCTCCCTCTCCATCTCATTCACTCAGTGCAAGCCACACAAAAGTTGCTGTTTGTGGCACTGTCAAAACATGTGTCAAGCTGAAGACCTTAGCACACTCTACCTAGGATGCCAAAAACAGAGTTCCTCCAGACGGCACCTCTAGATCTGTGGTGAAACTCGTTTTCTGTCAGTTCTTCTCAACATTATAGAATCTAGCAGCCTCCAAGATCAGTTAAGGAGTTCTGCTATTTCAACATTCTTCATTTCAATAGCCTTTCTTATTTATTATATCTATTTGTTGATTTGCCAATTAGCTTATTTTCTGCCTTCCCACTGAAAAGCAAGGTTTGTCCAGCACCTTGGCATGGATTGTGTTTCCTTTGCCAGTGTCCAGCACAAAGAAGGGACTCGGCAAATACATGTTGAATAACTACCCTCCAACTTATAAATACTAAGGTAAGTTTAGATTTCTGAAACCTCTTCACTTTTGTGTCTTCATAAAAAGATTGCTCTTGACACTATTCCCAAATCTTAAATCAGCAAACTTATAATTAGATATTTTTAACACTAAAATGTTGGCTTTGAACTTCTTCATATTCAAAATTATATACCAGTGTACCAGTGTGGTGCTTTCTGAACACCATCCCTTCAACACTATCTTTTTTACTTTACATACTGCCCTTCTCTCTTTACGTTCCTGCTTAAGAACAACACAACGACAGCAACAACAAAAGCAGTCACTTCAATTATCTTAAGTCAGTTTCAGCCTGAATTTTCTTCGGGTACACAGCAAATGCTATAACTCTACACTCTCTTTATTCCTTTATAAATCTGAGCATGTTTGTGGGTGGCATCATGGTGCTTCAGTCCCTGTACATCTTGCGTGACCATCCTGTAAGAAGATGAAGCATTCAAACCAGAAGAGTGTTTGGGAGATTCAAATGGTTTTACTGTCGCTATTTTGAAGTTTTCACTACAAAGCTATGGGCCAAGGTCACTCTACTATGCAATAGAATACCAGCATTACAGTCCCTTTCTAATGGTACCATTAATCATCTTTTCTCCTGTTGTGTAAGACATTAAACCACGCCCTCATCCTTCCCCACCCTCTCCAGCCTCTATTCTACCTTACTCTTATAAGATCACTTCTTTAGGTTGCACAGATGAATGCATGCATGCAGGCTGGGCCTTGATGTGCCTGGTTTATTTCACTCATTGACATTTCTGTAGTTTCTATAGTTTGATTACTCCACAAACATAGAGCAGCAACTTTCCCAGGTTTTATTTTAATTTTTACTTATTCAGTTTTATGTGAATTGGTGTTTTGCCTACCTGTGTCTCTGTGCAGCACATGCATACCTGGTGCCCCCAGAGCCCAGAAGAAGGCATCTATTCCTTTGAAACTGGTGTCACAAATGGTTTTAAGATGTCATGAAGGTGCTAGCAATTGGTCACAAGTCCTCTGAAAAAGCAACCAGTGGTCTTAACCATTGCTCCATCCTTGTGGCTACCTTTTCTATATACTGATTTTACTTCTTTGGGTTATACACCCAGAGTGGGATTATAAAAATAATATCATACTCCTATCATCTTCTTTTAAAAAACATTTCATAAATTCTAGTTTAACTAGAATTAATATTTTCTCCATGCCCATTTGCATTTCTAAAACCACAGACACTATACACTGAGTACTCTTAACCCATAGTTCTAACGTCTGTATGTCCTGGTCCCAGCTTTAACCACTATACTTTTTCTTTCCCTGCAGAGAATTCTATTCTTTCAGGTTGTTTTAGTTCTAGTCTTTGGGCCACCACAGTGGACTGACTGGTGGTGCTTTTAAAAGTGAACTGTTTTGAAGCCATATGTGAGCACAGAAGTTCTAGATTTTATTAGTCATATAAAAGATACCCTGTGAAACAAACAAGTCCATTCCTTTCCTTAACAGCTAGGCTGAGCAGCAAGGATATATTGATATAGAACTAAAGGTTAACATAATTTCCCCTGTATTTCTGCGTTTTTATTCTTTGTTTTTATTAAGCATAAAATTCTTTTTTTTTTAAGATTTATTTATTTATTATATGTAAGTACACTGTAGCTGACTTCAGACACTCCAGAAGAGGGCGCCAGATCTCGTTACGGATGGTTGTGAGCCACCATGTGGTTGCTGGGATTTGAACTCTGGACCTTCGGAAGAGCAGTCGGGTGCTCTTACCCACTGAGCCATCTCACCAGCCCCTAAAATTCTTTTTTATCAAGAGCTCTAAACTTCCAAAGAATTTAGGGCACTATACTTCGTCATCTTTAGTAATGTCACAAACCAATCCCTATTGACAAAACCTTAGCCTCTTTTCTCTTACCTACTCGCAATTGCCAGACTCCTAGGTATGAAACTCATCTGTCAACACTGCTACTAATTGAACTCCTCACAGTGGTAGGGATAGAGATGGCCCCAACAGACGCGCTCCATATAGAAAACAGCTCTCCCAAGGGACATTTGAAGCATCGTTAGTCCAGCTGAGGAGCTACATGCAAAAGAGCACGTGATACCTGCTCAGTGTTGTTGTCAGCATCAGTCAGCACATCTAAAGCCTGCATCCTTTCCTTTCCATGGAAACATCATTTGTTACTTTCAGTGTCTCTTGTGCAACTTTCTAAGAAAGCATTCAGATGCTGGGAAAAAAAAAAGAAGTTGTGCTGTCTAACCCTCAGCTGTGTGTAGAAAGGAGGCATGTTTTTCATGATAGAACCAGAATTTCATGTTCATATACAGCTCTCTACAATGCTTCAGCTGTTACAATAGCAGACCATATTTAGTTTAATCCCTCTTGACCATACCACAGGCATGATTTCTACACAGTGACACTGAACCCTTGGTAATCTGTTGACTAAAATACCATGAATGACTAAGTATATAAAATATAAAAATTCACATTTCTATTGATGTTTATTATTTGCAATAATTTGAAATTATCTGAAAATTAATCATGTTAACTGTGAAAAGAATTTAATGTCAAGTCCACACAAGAAAATTCATTTGTCTTAAATTGTGTAAGGTGCTATGTAGAATGTTTTATTTTTAATTTTTCTCTTTATATTTATATACATATGTATGCTTAATGATTTCTGTCAAAGTTTTATATATATACAAAATACTTTGTATTTTGAAGTTGGATTCTTTCTTTACTGTTCTGCTACCCAGCCTACACAAAGATGCTACAATAGTTTATTTTAGTGAATAGGATATTGGCCTCCAGCTGGACACAAACCTATGGAAAGCCCAAGGGACAAGCTACCGATGCACACAGCCCTACAGCTCCCATAGCCATGTCTGTCTTGCATCTCTCTCCTGCCGATGCTATGGGATTCTCCTTTTACAAAACAATTTGAAAATACAGCAACCCCATTCTCCCAGGAGAGTCAGGATCCAGATTCTAGTAGCCAAGACACTACAGGCTTTTTAAACTCAGTGTTTATCTGTGGGGTATGTGCTACCCTCTAGGCCTTCAGCTATTCCTAGAAAACAATACCCTATTTCCAAATAGTTCTAGCATATCCTAGATCCCAACATCTACAGACACATGTACCCTGAGAACCTGCTGAGATAGTTTTGGGGTGAAGAGGTTTCCAAGAGATTAATAAGACAATGTATGATTGATTTTTTTCTTTTAATTTCTGAAAGGAATGTGATGGGAACCCTTTTGGGGGGTTCTATTGAGTCTATAATTTGCTTTTGGTGGAAAGATCATCTTTACAATATTAATTCTTCCAGTCCATGAACATAGGAGGTCTTCTGTCTTTCCATCTTCTAGTATCTTTCTCAAACACTTTTTCAGAGATTTGAAGTTTTCATCTTAAAGGTTTTTTGCCTCCTAGGTTATAATTACTCTGGGATATTTTGATCCTACCATGAATAGGAGTATTTTTATGATCTCTCACTCACAATTATTGTTAGTGTGAAGGAAGACTACTAAATTGTTAATATAATTTTTATCCTGTCATTTTGATAAAAGGGTTGACCATTTCTTTAAAAAAAAAAAAAAAGATCTATTTATTTATTATATATGAGTACACTGTAGCTGTCTTCAGACACACCAGAAGAGGGCATCAGATCTCATTACAGATGATTGTGAGCCACCATGTGGTTGCTGGGATTTGAACTCATGACTTCTGAAAGAGCAGTCAGTGTTCTTATCTGCTGATCCATCTCTTCAGCCCTAGACATAATTCTTTTTTTTTTATATTAGATATTTTCTTCCTTTACATTTCAAATGCTATTCCAAAAGTCCCCTATACCCTATCCCCACCCTGCTCCCCAACCCACCCACTCCCGCTTCCTGGCCCTGGCATTCCCCCATACTGGGGTATATAATCTTCACAATACTGAGGTCCTCTCCTCCCATTGATGGATGACTAGGCCATCCTTTGCTACATATGCAACTAGAGACACACGCTCTTGGGGGTGGGGG